>NC_133812.1:15842546-16142546 GCF_043250625.1 Sebastes fasciatus
TTTGTCAGGAAAGTTTTTCGGGGTTTGGGGGGCCTCTCTCCCACGTTTCCCAAAGTATTTTCCTCATTACGCCAATAACACATCTGCACATGGGACGGGGGAATGCGGCACACTCGGCAAGTCAGAGTCCCCGACAAACTTCAGAGCATAAATAGATGCACTCATACAGAAATGGAGACTATAGAATGGCAATAGCATGAAGTTATTGCCCTAATTAATGCTTTGTGCCCACAGAGCAAACTGTTGAATCACAAGTGGCACATTGTTAGGATTGTGAGAGCCTTTTGTTTCTTCACCTTAATAGGATGTTTTGATCAACGGCTGTTTGGTGACCCAGCTCTTCTTCTTAAATGCCGAGCTCTGGGAAACGGCAATTAGCTAGATTAGAAGAGCCATTTCTGGAGCCTCAAACAAAGACAAAGATGGATCAGACAGAAAAGAGCTGGTTCAGAAACTCATCACTGACCCAGACTGTTATAGCCTCAAATATGTTTTTATTGAAGAGCTGTAGTGAATGAATTGTAATGGGAAAAATTGTTTAAAATCAACGTATCCTCATTCAAAGGTTCGTATGATATCTCACAAAGTTATTCCTAATTATTCGTGCTTTTTCCTACGAATGTCCAGCAACTGAGGCTATCAATGGAGTAATATAGTTAATCGCAAATTAATCGCACATTTGTTATCTGTTCAAAATGTACCTTAAAGAGAGATTTGTCTATACTCTTATCAATATGGGAGTGGGGCAAATATGCTTGCAAATGTATGTATATATTTGTTATTGGAAAACAGTTGGCAACTCAAAACAATGAGAAATATTGTCTAGAAACCCTCACAGGTACTGCATTTAGCAAAAAAATATGATCAACTTAAAAAAAGCCCTACAGGCAACAACAGCTGTCAGTGTGTCATTGTGCTGACTTGACTAAAGTGGGCATGTCTGTAAAGAGGAGACTCGTGGGTACCCATAGAACCCATTTTCATTCACATATCTTGAGGTCAGAGGTCAAGGGACCCCTTCTAAAATGGCCATGACAGTTTTTCCTCGCCACAATTTAGCATAACTTCGTAACGTTATTTAACCTCCTTTGCGACAAGCTAGGTTGGTTCAAATGGATTCCTTAGGTTTTGTTGTTTTGCATGATGCTAGTATCTCCACTCTTTAACACTGGATTCACGCTTGTCCACTATAACCTCCAAAAGATTGATTGCGTTAAAGATATTAGTGGCGTTAAAACCAATTTGAACACTTTATATCGTGTTAACGTTGAAAGCCCTACCAGCCACACACATGACGAAGTGTGTCATTTCCACTCCAGTATTTTCAAAATAAACTTCCATCTTCACAGAAACAACTTCGTTAAGTTTAGGCAACAAAACTACTTAGTTAGGTTTAGGAAAATATCGTGGTTTGGGTTCAAATAACACCAGAAGTGGTGTAACTTAAGTACGGAAGATACGTGAGAAATAAATTAACGTTGACTTCTGGTTTCACACAGGGTGAAAAACACCGGTCTCCTTGGCAAAAGTCTGGTGTTTTTTTAACTCACCCGTCCACCCCGACCTCCTCCCTATGCAGTGTTTGTTGCTCTTTATTCTTGCTGGTTCACAATTATATGATTTACATATGAATTGATTTCGTGGGATATACAGTGAATTACTTTTCGTAGGTAAAGCTGCAAACGGTATCCGAGAACAGCTTGTTAAAATTGAGGATAGTGAAAATGAAGATGCAGGGATTGCCATCATGTCTATTGATTTTTAAGCTTTTCACATCTCATTGTAGTTCACAATATTGTCTGTTTTAAACTTGATTCAACTATTTTATTTTATGGAAATATTCACTACAGATTTAATCAATGTCTCTAAAACTAACCCAGTAGATAAGGTAGCTTTTAGTGCTTTATAGAACCAAGTGGTTTATTTATGCTACATAGAGTGATTGAAAAGAACACCAAATGAGTGGATTGATTAAATCATGCTACACATATTAAATATAGCAAAGGATGATGCAGTTGCTCACTGTCATGCCCTCCACATGACACTGTGTCATTACTGGTTCTTAAATCGGCATCATTCATTTCAACCCAAATTACAGTTGCTGGTGCATGCGATGCGTTTGTGTCAGGTAGGGCTGCACAATAAATCGAAATGTTATCGAAATCACAACATGACCTACTGCAATGTTCAAATCCCAGAAGGGGCAATATTTGTTAAAGGTGAAATGTGTGTCAAAATACCGTTTTTAAATTAGATATTTTTTGTGGCAGCGAGATGTCCTGGCCTACATATCATATTTTACAGACTTAAGAAAACATATTTGTTTGGTACAGATCCCGCTGAAATCACACCATAATCATTTTAATATGTTTTTCAATGAAAATAAGATTTATTATGTAAAAATTATCATTCCCTCTAATATCGCAAACCATATCGCAATGTCAGTCAAAATAATCGCAATAAGATAGTTTTTCAAAATCGTTCAGCCCTAGAGTTAGGCAACGTCATAGACAGACTGATACTATTTTAAACAGCAACGTAAATAAAATATATAGATAACAAATTTTAAGTAATTTATTAATGTGCAAACTAATAGTTTGAATGCCCAAACAGGTTAAATGTATTTTTCACACATTTTATAGTTCTGAAATGTAAAAGGGGGATAAAAAAAGCTATTCAATAATTCATGTTAAATGTTCATAGTTAATCCCTTGCAGTAAAAAAGGTTTACAGTAATCAGGTTGCCTCTATACCAAACTCTCGAATGATATTCAAGTTTCTGAATCTGAGGATCGTTTCATTTGTGCTTCCTCTCTCTCTTTGTGTCAAGTGCCAAGTTTTGATTTTGCATTTTTCTTAACACAGATGTTTGTAAAGTTTTAAGATGGAGATGAACCTGCTGAGGTGGTTTTAAGAAGATGCGGTTGTTGTTGTTCAGAAGCAGTGAGATGTGATGTTGCTCAGTAGGATGCTAAGAAGTGTTTCTGGCTGCATCCTGATCTAAGTGGAAGGATGTGATTCATGCATGTCACCCGTGTGTGTGTGTGTGTGTATTTGTGTGTGTGTGTGTGTGTGTGATGTAGAAACCTCATTAGCATAGCTGTTGGTATGGCATTGATCTCTTCATTCACCTCTAATGAAATGTCTCTCTAATAGCTTCTCATGAGATGCCGGGAGGTAATTTAAGTCCCTTTACTCCTCTCCCTTTCACTCTTGAGTTCTTTACAACATCTGGGACATTTTATTTGTATTTTTTTATTTATCTTTTGACACTTTTTTATTTTATTTTCCATCACAGTGAATGTTTTAATCTACAATTTCACACTGACTCAGGCAAATAAAAGCTAAATTATTTATTTTAGTCTTAAACTAAATAGCCTATAACAGCAATAGTCTCTTGGTATTATAATACAGCATTTAAAAAAACAACATTTTTTTAATTAATTTTTATTTGGAGACGTTGACACTTTACATGAACAAGGAATATACATGTTTGTAGCATGATGTAATGAGCAGCATGTACTTAAAAGAGTGTTTCCATTTTTTTCTTTTTTTAAGTGTACATATACAATAAACATTTTGCCCGCCCGCCTATTCGTTGGGTACACACCTACAGTAGAAGAGAGGGAAAGGAGAATAAAATTTTTTTAAAATTTAAAAAAATCAATCAAATCAGGTTATCGCGTTTAGCTGCGCACAATGTCTAAATAATGGGAATAAAAAATATATAAATAAGTTAAATATATACATATATATACAAACATACATATATACCTGCAATTTAAGTCCCTTTACTCCTCTCCCTTTCACTCAAGTTCTTTGACATCTGGAATATTTTATTTGTATTTTTTTATTTATCTTTGGACACTTTTTTATTTTATTTTCCATCACAGTGAACATTTTAATCTACAATTTCACACTGACTGCAGGCAAATAAAAGCTAAATTATTTATCTTAGTCTTAAACTAAATAGCCTATAACAGCAATAGTCTTTTGGTATTATAATACAGCATTTGATCCCCCCTTATATATTTAGGCCTCTTCTTCCTGCAGGGAGATGCAGCGCAGTGTGACACACAAAAGCAACATGGAGCCTCATAATTGACTTGACCGGGTGAATCCTGCATCTCTTGATCACATCTCAGATTACAAACCATCAGCACTAAATCTGCTGTTGGGTTGTTTGACCGCCACTGACAGACAGCCTGACGCACGGCTGCCCAAACAGTCCCTTCGGAACCACCTATTTATTTATTTATTCATCACCACATGTCCCATTGATGGGAGGACTGTATATCTGCGCTTCCATCGCGCGCGTCCCACTCATCTCCATAAACTCTCCTCTGCGCGTAATTATGTGTCCAGATGTCCAAAGTGTGCCGCACATTATCTCCAAACGATTGAAACTCTGCGATAATTGAATAACAGCTGATTAGGAGAGGATTAGGTTTGTGTGGAAGAGAAAATGAGAGTATTTTTCACTTCATTTCACATTTCAGTGGGTTTGAATTTTGAGCTGAGGGTTTAAATACTGTGATGAATGAGTGTGAAGAGATGATTTCCCCTGACATATGAAACATCTTTGCTCTTACTTTCGCTCAGATTTATAAGCTGAAACGTTGCGTAACTTTTTTTGTGTTTGATATCAGACCTCAAACAGAAAAAAATCAGGAGGTAAATAAATCTGTTGTCTGCACTGTTAAGAATTTCCCGGTAAAATAACAGTAAAGAACTGGCAGCAGGGTTGCCTTTATGTTTCTGTAAAATTAACATTATTATACTGTCTCTGAAATTTACAGCTTTGTACTGTTAAAGAAAAATACAGATTGAACTTTATTAATTTCACAGTATTTTACAGTTAATTTACTGTTTAAAAATACATTATATAGCTGTTTTTCACCTTTCTTTTACATTATCTTACTGATTTGTTTTAATGCACTATTTATTTTTTACATACATTTTAATAAACATTATTTTTTGCCTAGATGAATAGACTTAGCAGGTTACAGACATAGGAATAGTCACACTAAATACAATTAAAGGCACTTGTTAGGAAAAAGGCTATAATAGACTTGTTGACACTTTTCCCAAAATGTGTGTCTATAGCTGGCTACAAGTACAGAATGCAAACCAGAACAACATGTGAGTGAAGAACAATAAAGCTAATTCACTGATTTTACAATCATGTACAATGTACAAGCCTCACATGTGCAGATCAGGTCCCAGAATTAAAGAATACTGCATGAAACTGTTACTGATGATACTTTAGACAGTTGATCAGCAGTAAAGTGCTGCTTTTTAAGAATGTATTACAGTTCAGTTAAAAAACGGCTTATGAGCGTAATTTAACAGGTTTTCTTTTGTATTAACAGTAAAGCACTGTTTTTAGCAATAACAGCTCAATACTGTTGAAATCCTGCTGTAAATTAATAGCAATTGTTTACAGTGTGGCATATTTGTCTCATGTTTAATTGCCACCCTGTTGTGCCCTAAATACCCCTGAACTGGGGGATATTGTTTTCTTCATCATGTGACCCGTCAGAGAATAAAAAACGTTTAATAATCTATCAACAGATGCCCAGACTGCCACCAAAGACAAAACGTTTTAGTGCACAAACCTAATTAGAATATGCAAATGACAGTGTGGGTTATATGGGACGTTAGAGGAGGAGAGTCTGGTAACGGATCAATCAGTGTGTCGTCCTCTTAATAACAAGCTGAATTGATTAATTAACTGATAGAGAAATTGGCTGATGAGAGTTTATGAGTGTTTCTTTTAATTTGACCACTGAAAATCTTTTTCTAATTTTTGCTCCTCATCCAATGTGACCTCTGGTTAATTAATGAGCATTTTTTTTTTAATGGATTAGCTTCATTATTGGCTATTTATTGGGAAAAAAAATGTAAATAGAAAGCTGGGTTATGAAGATCAATTGTACAGTTACTGAACTAAGATATTTTTAAATTGCATAGCTTATGTGTTTCATAATTCATTTTGGTGAATGGTATCAAACGTTATTTTTAAGGGAAGATATTATAAATGAGACTACTTTTTTATTATTGTTATATATATATAACATCAAAATAGACAACTTCATTGTAATTATAGGCTGAAATAAAATATGAAGCTTTATAGGATTAAGCTTATAATGTGTTTTAATTTTAGCAAAGCAGCAGATGTAGGCTATGTATTTTAGATTTTCAGTATTTTTGGTCCAAAAAGCTTCTTTTTTTTTAATGATTTCTTTATTGAACACATGCTCATTAACAGAAACAGATACAAAAAAACAAGACAAAAAGAAGACAAAATAAAAATAATCACAATGCCAGAGTTTATGTTATATACATATTATATTCATTCAATAATTTAAAAGGCTTGGCTTGGTTCCTGACCATTTTTTCTTATGAATGACATTTTCCAAAAACAATAATTAATAATTGTATGATATATACAGCATGTTATTTTCAATCTTATCTTGACTAAAATATAGCTTTACGTTAAACATATTTATTTCAACATTCATCTTTGGTCCAAAATGGTTCATCCTCACTGCTAAATTTCAACAGTGACGTCATGTTTGAATGTTTGAATGAGGACAAACGTGCTGCAAATTAAGCTGATTTATCCGGCTGTGTGTGTGGATCAGTTTGACGAGCTGGTGACTCCATGATCAGCCACAGAAACATGAAGATTTACAGTGAAAGTAAGAACATTTAGTTTTGTTTTATAACTTTCACAAGACAGAACTTAAAACACTTTCACCTCATCTCTCTTTTTTTGTTCGAGTTGGTACCCAAAAAATATCCAATTCAAGGCAAGGCAAGTTTATTTGTATAGCACATTTCATACACAAAGGCAATTCAAAGTGCTTTACATATAAAAAAGCAAGATAAAAGAGCACAAAGTGCAGAAGATAAAAACAAATAAAAAAGAATATAAAAGTATAAGTTAAAAGAACAAAATGAAAAGGATGATAAAAACAATCAAAAGACAGTAAAAGTGCAGCATTTGATCAATTAAGAAAAGCGTCTGAGAACAGTTTGGTCTCGAGTCTAGATTTAAAAGTGGCCACTGTTGGTGCATCTTTCAGGATAAATGAAAATAGCATAAAACTCTTAGTGTTTCTAACATAAATACGAATTTATGGTGTGAAACTTTAGATTAAACTTCTTCTGTAGACAACTAAATCATGTTTTTTTTTGTTTTTTTTAAATGGGCCTAATTGTTCAATTATCACCAGCTGGAAAAAGATGATATTATTTGTCAAACAGTCCATCCACATCCTCAGTAATGTCTTGGCACAAAAAAACAACAACAAATATGACAGTTATTTTGTTGCATATGATATATTATGCAACAAAATGTATATTTGTTGCAAAGAAATAGTATAATCTACTATAATAAAGCTTCATGGGGCTTCATGCAAAACTTGAGTGGAGAGTCTCCAACCCTCTCTTGTGATTGGCTGCAGCCTGTTGCCTGTTGGATAAAAAGGCTCAGCAGAGAGGAGAGCTGAGAGATAAAGAGGAGCATCTCTCTGCTGAGTGCATCAGGGACTTTTTTTTTTGGAGGGAGTTCAAAATGACAGGCAAGGAGGGAGTTGTGCTCTCAGACTCTGAGAATAAACAGAAATCATCCTCACAAACCGGTGTGAACCATTTGGGATCCCATCAGCATCATCATCATCAGCAGCCTCCTCCAACAGTGTGGAAGATGATGGCCCCCACGGTGCACCGACGCACCGGCTTTGGCATCCAGGAGCTGCTCGGCCTCAACAAGGAGCCTCCGGTGGTGGCACCGAGGAGGCCTCTGGAGGCTCTGCCGCACAGCGCGCACCTCCTGGCGGCCAGGTCGGCGCTCGGACACGGGGGGGGTCTCGGAGGTCTCGGGGTCGGGATGGGTTTTCTGGGACCAGAAGGAATACACTCGTTTTACAGCCAGCCGGCCTTTCTGGAGGTGCTCGCAGAGGCGCAGAATGTGCATCACCTGCAGCCGCTGCACAGAGCTGCAGCTGCTGCAGCGCACATGGACGCACAGATGGAGATGGATGAGAAGCACTCCAACAGCTCTGGTGAGTGTTTCACATCAACTATACTGTAGGTTAACTCTGTAAAACACTGTGTGGTTTTGAGTAACATTTCAAATTATAGGCTATAATATATATAGCCTATCATGTGTTTATTGTGAATGAGCTAGAATAAGTGAATAACAGGCCTGTGATGAAGTGATAATGACTGTAGAGACCGAGAGTTAATTTCACTCTGAAAAAACGATGTTAGAATATTTTTTTTCTTTACAAATGAAACTTTATTTGCATTTGTAAATTTTGCAAATTTGCATTTTCAAAACTTTTGTTTTCAAAATCGGGAGAGGAGAGAAATATTATTATATTGCTTAAAATATTTTTTCTTACTAAATTTTGTCCATTTTAGAAGTACATTTCTATTCGATTATATTAATTAAGGGGGTCAGCGCTGAAGACTCAATATGCAGAAATAATTTTAGTTTTTTTCTTTTTTTTAAAGACCATTAGCTACTGAAGGTTAATTCTGTAAAACACTGATGCAGAGATTAACATTTTTAATTATAGGCTATAATAAATAGCCCATCATGTGTTTATTGCTGTGAATGAGCTAGAATAAGTGAATAACAGACATTTCTTTGCATAAAAGAGTGCAACCGTCAAAGCCTCCGCGGCCTGTGATCAAGTGATAATGAAAGTTAATTTCTCTCTGAAATTAGAATATTTTTACAGAATATTTTTTACAAATGCAACTTTATAAATACTTGTTTTCAAAATGGGGAGAGGATAGAAAATAAATGATATTATTATATTGCTTAAAATATTTTTTCTTACAAAATTTTGTCCATTTTAGAAGTACATTTCTATTGATTCTATTAGTTAGGGAGGGGATCAGTGCTGAAGACTCAATATGCAAAAATAACAATTTTCCTTTTATCCTTTTTTTTAAAAGACCATTAGCATTCTATTTTTTACATCCTTTATGTAGCTATTACACAATGTAGGATTTTATTATTATAATAATAATTATTATTAATAATACTTTATTATTATAATAACAATAATTATTATTATTGTTATTATTATTAATACAAATAAAAGAATACTAATAATAATTTTACATCAACTATACTGAAGGTTAACTCTGTAAAACACTGTATGGTTCTGATGCAGAGATTAACATTTCAAATTATAGGCTATAATATATATATAGCCCATCATGTGTTTATTGTGAATGAGCTAGAATAAGTGAATAACAGGCATTTCTTGCATAAAAGAGTCCAATCGTCAAAGGCCTGTGATCAATTGATAATGACTGTAGAGACCGAAAGTTAATTTCACTCTGAAAAAACGATGTTAGAATAATTTTTTTTCTTTACAAATGCAACTTTATAAAAACTTTTGTTTTCAAAATGGGGAGAGGATAGAAAATAAATATTATTATATTGCTTGAAATAACCTGATATTTTCAGGTGGAATTTCATTTCATTCTCACTGTGCAATATAATTTTTCCACTTGTGCAATTTTGTTAATAGTCTGTTAGTCAATACTGTATATACTGCTCCTATTTTTATACTTCATTCTATTTAAATGGTTCATATTTTGTTACACTTTGTTAAGCTCTTTTTTACTGTGTTAGCTGATGCATCTTGGTTTTTGCTCTATCCCCTTTGCTGCTGTACACTGCAAATTTCCCCACTGTGGGACTAATAAAGGAAAATCTTATCTTAAAATATTTTTCCTTAATAAATCTTGTCCATTTTAGAAGGACATTTCTATTTGATTATATTAGTTAGGGAGGGGGACTCAATATGCTGAAATAACAATTTTACTTTTTTTCCTATTTTTTCTACATCCTTTATGTATGTATTATACAATGTAGGTTTTTATTATTGTTATTGTTTTTATTATTATTATTAATGATAATAACTATATATAATTATTATTATTAATAATAATAACAATAATAATTGCTTTTGTTGTTTTTTGAGTTGATAACTGGTGTGTTTATTCCTCACAGATTCTGATGACATGAGTCTCTCCTCCAGTGATCAGAAGTTCTCTAAATCTTCAATGAGTCAAAGCAAGAAACGGAAGAAAAGACGACACAGGTAAGACAAAAAAATGGAAAACAAGATAATCGAACGATGTTTAGTTAAATATTGTATTTTTTTTATTAACAAATTGGATTAGGGTTTTATTTAGTGAAATAATTGAAGCTATATTTAGTTTGATGACATTTTATACAACTCCAAACAAACAAAACACCTATTTAATTATTGAATTAAATGTGTGTGTGACGTTAATATATTTAATATGGTATTAACCTAAAATTCCTCTCAGTGAAAGCCTACATAAGATCATCTTTATTTCCTCTGTCTTGTCTTTTTTTTTTAAATATATGGTTGCCAGATTTTTCATTAGGAATAATAAGTGTGATGGTAAAGAAAATCACATGGCATATTTATTTTTCTTTTCTCTATGCCTTTGATAAAGAAAGAAGAAAGAACAGTAATTGTCTTCTATCATCACTGTTTCTTACTTCTGCATTGCTAGTTCTAAAATTGTTCCATAAAATACAAATCTGCTTGTATTTCTTTATTTGACACCGTCTTGATTTGATTTAAAATTCAGTGCAAGAATATTAAGAAATATATATTTGTTTGGTTTTCTTTTTCAGTTGCAGACTGATTTTAAATTGTGAAAATATGAATAAATCCAAATTACAGTGGGGTTCTTATTTATATGTTCTCTTGTTTTGTCTGCAGAACCATTTTCACTTCCTATCAGCTGGAGGAGCTGGAGAAAGCTTTTAATGAAGCCCACTACCCAGACGTGTACGCCAGAGAAATGCTCTCCATGAAGACTGAGCTACCAGAGGACAGAATACAGGTGTGTATTAATGTCTGTGCAGTAAACAGTAATGTCTGTGCAGTATACTGGATGCTCTGTTATCCTCTTACATTTCAAATCTTGAAGATGCTTTAATCATCTTGCTTTAAGAAGGGAGGCAATGAGACAAAAAAAAACAACTTTTAAAAAAAATAAAGTGTATTTAGTCAAATAATTCAAATATTTCCCTTCAATAATAATTCTTTAACATTATCTCAATGTTAAAATTACTTTCAGCCACAAATTCCGGTTACAAAGTGATGAAAAAAAGGTAATATTCAGGTAGAGCCACCAGTCAGCTGCTCCATCATCATCCTCACAATGCCTTCTGCTTTCACATTAGCAGCCAATTCACCCTCTCAGTGTAATAATTAGTTAATTGAGGAGAACTTATCACCTCTTTCCCTGCGAGAGACGGGCCGCAGCCCTGAGATGAAATGATAACTACATAGAAATTAATTAGCACGGGTCAGCGGCTGAGCAGAGGGCTCTGCCTGGCTGCTATGAGCATTTTAATTTCCCGTGATATTTGAGCGCCTGTCTCCCATCGATCGGCCCTGGAAATTAACTTATTTTTCAATCAGCCTCTTTGCCCCAGGGGTCACCTCTCTCAGGAAGCACTTCACACACACACACACACATGTGAAGACACACACACACTTGCACTGCCATGCACACTCACACTGTTGCTGTCAGAAAGCATGATTGCTCATCTGAGGCCCATCTTTTTATGAGATGGAGGTTATCATCAGATCTACCTGAATAGCTTTCCAGGCTCGGCTTTGATCGTTTTTAATTCCAGGTCTGCCACACACACACACAGACACACACACACGCACACACACACACACACACACACACGCACACACACACACACACACACACACACCATTCCCTACAATCTCATCCTGCCTCCTCGGCCATTTTAGGATACTCATTTCTTTTCCTGTTTGCCTCATCCATATTCACAAGCTTGCTGAGGCTATTGCGAGGTCTAGCTTGGTGGAAATCAATTTAGGCACTTGAGGAGCAAGAAGGAGAATAAAGCACAGACACACACACACCCACACACACACAATAGACAACATGTCGTATAAATGAAGCAATGAGAAAAAACGTTTAAATATTAAAGACTGAATTTCAGGACTTGTGTTACAAACTTATTTTGTACAGCACATTTGCATTTTGATTAGACCTACAGGTTAATATGGGATACATTTCAGTCTAGACTAATTAAAATTCAGCTCTTAGTCAGTTTTCTTTATTAAAAAAAATAATTTTTTGTTTAACCCTCCAGCAGATGTCATCGTTCCACTGATATTGATCTCCTGGGACGTAAAATAAAAGATTCCTGCTCAGTTAAGGAAGCTGTAATCGATTACAAAATGAGAAGTCGATCCATCGTAGTGGTTTTAAACTATATAAAAAAAAAAAAACAGACATGTTTTAAGTGGAGCTGCAACGATTAATCGATTCGTTATCAACTATTTAATTAATCGCCAACTATTTTGATAATCGATTTATTGGTTTGAGTAATTTTTTAAGAAAAAACAGTCTAAATTCTCTGGTTCCAGCTTCATGAAATAATCTGCTTTAAATAATTGTCCGATGTAGTTTTCCACAAAAAAAGTTCAACTACCTTTTTAAAAAAAAAACTGCTTAGATACACTCCTACTTTACTGAAAATCTTTTCATCCTGGTACAAACACATTGTAAACTGAGATTTAAGGTGAGCGCAGAAAAATATTCTCCCTTCAGCAGATGAACTCTGCACGAACATCATTCTGCACAGTGAAGCTCAAACATCCAAGAGAAGTAACAATAAACAAAACCGATTATTGAGCAGAGGGGGGACTTTCATGTTTTGGTCCAGTCACAATTATACATGTTGATGGATTATTGGCCCAGACTGCAGAGAATAAAATGGCATGCATTACAGTTATACAAAGCTCAAGTAAACTTCATCTAATCCTTTTTTTCTGGCCTTCATCTCTTCAGGTGTGGTTTCAGAACCGCAGGGCCAAGTGGAGGAAAAGGGAGAAGTGTTGGGGTCGCAGCAGTGTGATGGCAGAGTACGGCCTGTACGGAGCCATGGTCCGTCACTCCATCCCACTGCCCGAGTCCATCCTCAAGTCAGCCAAGGAGGGCGTCACAGAGTCCTACGCTCCGTGGTTATTAGGTAAATAGCCAGCCTTTTTCTTTTTCTTTACAGAAGACATTTTAACGTTTCGCATTTGGAAAGGTACAGGTGTAAATAATGAAATTAATGATGGATGAATTCCAGTTAGTTCAGTTTCAGGGTCCTGGTAATGTGCATGCTGGCACAATGTCATAAGTTACTGGGACACTCAAGTAGGACATTGTAACACGTCTTCCTACTGTGACAAGTCTAAATATCTGCTCTGAAAAATGTCCTTTTATCATTCTTGAGTAGGGGTGTGGGAATCACCAGAGGCCCCACGATACAATCATATTACGATTTAAGCTTTTTTACGATATGCTGAGTATTGCGATAAGATATATTGTGATTTATTACTTTTTTTTTCAACTGCAAATTAGTCAACATCTGTTTTATCTAATGAGATACAGTTTTCACTCTGTTAAGCTCAGAGTTTTCATTCACATACCTTGAGGTCAGAGGTCAAGGGACCAGTTCATCATGTCAGTTTTTCCTCACCAAACTGTAACGCAACTTTGGAGCGTTATTTAGCGTTTTTCCAGCAAGCTCACATGACATGGTTGGTACCAATGGATTCCTCTGGTATTCTAGTTTAATATTATCCCGCTATCTTCACTCTAGCTTTAAGACTGAGCCTGTCGGATTGTTAAAAGATTAATAGTTTACATAATAAAAGATCAATACTTGACATCCGTGTATCAATACAATATTGCTACGCAAAATATCGCAATACTATGCTGTATTGATTTTTTTTTTTTTTTTTTTTTTTCACACCCCTAAACTTGAGTCATACATATTCCACCTTTAATATCAATATTGAGGCTCATTATGTGAAAATAAACTTTGCAAAGTCTCTTTGGCTAACAAAGCACACATGGGGTGGAGTAGCCTACTTTTAAAAGCTGCCTCATCCAGACTGTCTTCTATCTGATACACATAAATGTGTTTTTGTCCTCTTCGTTCTTGTGTACATACTTACCTTCAGCCCATATTTTAGTTGCAAAATGAGAGCTTGTACTGTAGGGTCCAAAGAGAACCTGCTATATTAGTTTGCGTCATTGTGTTTGAAAGCGGGGATTAAGATGTATCCTAACAGGAAGTGGGAGCTAAACCCGGTTTATGTCAGGAGCCAATAAAAGTGTCAGCATGTCAATAAAAGGTCGATACAGTGATAATCCCACTTAATCAGGACGGATTAGACCAAATGTCCTCTCTCGCCTCGTGTCAATTGATTAGTTTAAATCAATTAGGTGACTCTCTAATTGAATAAGAGGTTTTATCCACTAATCTATCCCCATTCTCTTTCACACCTTATTTCAATTTTATTTCAAACACCTCTGCTGCTTGTGAGGAAAAAAATGGTGCAATTTACTAGTGAGATTTAAGACAAGAATACTTACGTCATCAAACTCTTACTGAAATGATTGTTCTCTCCCTTCAGGTATGCACAAGAAGTCAGTTGAAACCACGCACACCTCTCCTGGAAAACCCTGCAGCCTGTCACCACCACCACCACCACCTCCACCTCCACCACCACAGGAGAAACCAGTGGACCAAGTGATGGAGGATGTGACGGAGAAACAGATGAAAGACACTACTAATACACCAATTTCTAAAGAGGAACTGAGGGAGAACAGTATTGCAGCGTTGCGAGCGAAGGCACAGGAGCACAGCGCCAAGGTGCTCGGGACGGTTACCGACAGAACAAACGGTCTCGTGACGCATAAAGAGGAAGCTGAGGACAAGGGGACGGAGCAGGAAACGGCAGAGGTGTTGAAGTGTGACTGAAACAAAAGCTGCAGGATACAGACTGATGGTGAAAATACCTACAGAGAGGAGTTTGCAAACATTTCAGAGGCAGAAGTTTCATCGGTTGAGTTGAACCTCGTCGCCTATAAGCTGGACTTAAAAACCTGCACATCAAATATTACAATCAGAGATAAATGAGAAATGATTTGAGCTTACTTGTCCTCTGAAAAAAGGGTTCTTTGGCTCCAAGAATTGAGGTTTGACATTATTTCTTCACTGCTCTTAGAAATATTTGTACAGCAAACTCAACCAAACATATTTTCATGTCGCCTTCTGTTGAGAACGGAAATGTTTCCCTACGTTTATTCCAGATGTTCTGATATGGAGCTGCGTTAAAAATATATATTTATTTTCTTTAAAAATAGATTAACTTTGCAGTTCTGTGACATGGCAGCTACTTTTATGCAACAGTGATGATTTTTGGAAGCAAGTCTCCTTTCAACAAGCAGCAAGAAATCAACTAGACCTGCTCCAGAGGTGCTGATGATGAACGTGACCTCTGACCTCCCTGTGATTTCAGTTAGGTGTTGGCGGCTGTTGTAACATTTGTGATGTACATACTGAAAATATTGTCCAATAGTTAACACTGTACTGTTATGTACAGTTAACATCAATTATCTGTGTTTGTCTCTGTATAAATGTAACTGTAGCCTAATTAAAAAGTCACTGATATTTAAAGTGCTCAGAAATGTGTTTTTGTTTATGGTTAAGCATCACTGTGCAGATGTTTGTGTTGAGTTTGACACTAGAAAGCGGTTTTCACATTCATCTGCTGAAGGGGGGAAAGATTCTCTGGTTGCCGTAAATCTCAAGTTTAAGACTTATAAGCATGATTTTGTGACATCACAAACTTAAACTTAAACTTTTAAAATGAAAAAAATATTTGCATATTCATGAATTCTGGATTTTTAAATGAGGTACAAGAAGTAGTTGTAGGCATACTCCCATTTTTTAAAGGGTAATCAAACTCTTTTGTAGGGAAAAAACACAAATTATTACTCAAAATTTTATTTTTTTAATGCATCAAAAACTGGAAGGGTCTTTAAATAACAAAATCCTGCATGTTGCATAAAAAACAAATGTTTTCTTTTGTAACTGAAATCCAGCTGCTGCAGGCTACTATATCCTCCTGAGACCCAGCCCATTGACATGTGTCCTCTGTAGTGGACATTTTGTCCACATGCATATCCTCTTACTCTTTTGACCTACTCTATCAACCCCTGGTGTATTGTAAAGAGGACATACTAGGCTTTCCAGTGATATGGCATGTGTGTGTTTTTTTTTTAATCAATTTTAATGTATTTTTGGTTTAATATCACTCTACAGCCAGCTATTCGTTTTTTTTTAGTGTTTTCACACTGAAATAGTCCTGTAGTCCACTATACAGTGGACAATAAAAAATAAAGAGTAACAAGCCTAAATTGTTAAGATTTTCTTTTTAACCCTAAATAGGAAGTAAATCACAAAAGTAATTGGAAGACACTTTTTTTTAACTCTGTTCCCATGAGGATATACTCTCCAAGAAAAAAAGAAAAGTAAATTATTAATCAAAATTGTATTTTTTTAATGCATCAAAAACTGGAAGGGATCTTTAAACAACAAAATCCTGCATGTTGCACAAAACATTTTTTTTCTTTTGCAACTGATGCTGAAATCCAGCTGCTGCAGCCTACTATACTCTCCAAGTGTCGGCACATTGGTTTTATACATACTGCCCTTTAACGCATCACTCCTCCAGCGCGTCCTTTCCGGAGTTTCCCAGTTTTCCCACTTCAAGTTGAAGTGTGTAAACTCTGTCATCTGAGACGGTTATGCTTTGCACTCGTCGGGTCTTTAACTCTTACTTCCATGTGTTGGGTCGATGGAGATGTAACGTAGCGGCCTTCATGCCGGAGGCTGCCGGCTTTGAGGGCGTGTTGGACCGGGCAGCTCTGCAGGAGTTCTCCGTCTCCAACGGAGACAGCTTCTGGGCCGCTGCAGCGCGTCACAGACTCAGCTGGATCAGTCCTTTCCACACCGTCCAGGATTGTGACCTGAGCATGGGGAAGATCAAGTGGTTTGAGGGAGGACAGTTGAATGTGTCTGGTAAGATTCATTTAATTAGAATATACGGCCAGTAGCCTAATTAGATCATTAGAAATAGATTTGGTCGTTAGAATAAACTGATCGATGCGGTCAAGTCATAATCAGAGACAGTGAAGGCATCATTGTCCAAACCAGTCTTATTAGCATAAGAATACCTTGAACGCACCACACTAACGTGGCAGATAATGTGTTTTCTATCTCTGTGTGTGTTATTTTATGTCCCGAAAACTCACTAAGAGCTCATTCTAATTAGTCTAGACTGAAATGTATCCCATATTAACCTGTTGGTCTAATCAAAATGCAAATGTGCTGTACAAAATAAGTTTGTAACACAAGTCCTGAAATTCAGTGTTTAATATTTACATTTTTTTCACATTGCTTAATTTATACGATATGTTGTCTATTGTGTGTGTGTGTGTGTGTATATCTGGTTTCTTTATGGACATGTGCAGTGAACTGCCTGGACCGCCACGTGCACACCTGTCCGGAGAGGGTGGCCCTGATCTGGGAGAGAGATGAACCGGGGTCAGAGGTCAAGGTCACCTACAGGTCAGTCAGCAGCAGGTTGGATTAAAGTGTTTCTTCCTTCTTTTCGCCTAATGTGGTGTCGTCGTTCATCGATATCTCTTTTTACAGGCAGTTACTGGAGATGACATGTCGCCTGGGCAACCTGTTAAAGCGGCGTGGCGTGAAGAGAAGGGACTGTGTCACCATCTACATGCCTCCTTGCCCTCTGGCTGTGGCGTCCATGTTGGCCTGCGCCCGCATCGGTGCGGCTCACAACGTGGTGTTTGCCGGGTTCAGCGCCGAGGCCCTCGCAGAGCGAATCAGAGACGGTGAGACTGACCTGCCTGATGATGCTTAAAAGACCAGTGTGTAACAATTAGGGGGATCTATTAGCAGAAATGGAATATAATATTAATAATAATGTTTTATTGGGATTTTGTTACCTTAGAATGAGACGTTTATATCTACATAAGGAGCAGGTACCCTCTCCATGGAGTACGCCATGTTGCACCCCCATGTTTCAACAGTAACGAACAAACCAAAATCTGTTCACTTTTCCGGCTTGGGCCGGAGTCGATAACGCTCTCTCTCTCTCTCTCTTGCTTCACCACTCACTTCCCACGTACACACACTCTACACGCTGGCTCTGCTCCAAATTTCTCTAGAGAGGGACATTCGTGTTTTTTCGCGTCGGCTACCATAGCTCTCCAACACGCTTGGCTTTAGAGGCTTTAGTTGGTTGTAATCTCCTCATCTCACCGCTAGATACCGCCAGATCCTACACACTGGACCTTTAAGTGACAAATTTTAAACAATGGATCAAAAGACAACGTGAGAGTGGTCGCTTGTAGTGAGGAACCCACAGAGAATAATCACACGACGCAGTTATTCTCAGCTTTGCTGGGCATTTTAGCACCTTTCAGCTCATGTTTTGGTTTTAAAGCCTGCAATTTTACTCATTTAGTTCAGTCTCATTGTTACCTCTGTTTTCAGCAGCAGCTGTTTTTAGTGAAAAAGCCCTGATAAACCCGCTGTACTCTACCTGCCCAGCACCAAATAACAGACGAGCAAAGTTAACGATTATAGCTGGTGAACATAACGAAGCATTGAGCTGCTAAACAGCCATATACTTTTCTGAAGAGGCTGAATGTGTAAAGCTTTTTTGTTTGGTGGTTTTATGATATAATCCAACACAATAAGGTTAAGTTTTTATCTGTCAGAAATAGTCAGAAAGAGTTTGTTAAATTAGTAAAATAATAAAAAAAAATGGAAGTCCGCAGTTTGATTTTTATATCCATCACATTTTCAGCCCAGTCCAGCACCGTCATCACGGTGAACCAAGGCGTCAGAGGGGGAAAGGTCACCGAACTGAAGAAGACGGTAGATACGGCAGTTCAGAGCTGCCCGACGGTACAGCAGGTGTTTGTTGCCATGAGAACAGAGAATCCGGTCGCCATGACAGCCAGGGACGTTGCCATGGAGGAGGTGAGAGAGCAGAAAGCCAATCAGAACTTGATTAAGATATTAATGCCAACAGCAGAGGACTGCAGCTGCTGTGTCACTTTCCTGTGCATAAATAGAGATTTAAAAAATGTTTATAAAGCAAAAATACATTTTATTCTTTATTCTAGCATCATAAAACGTTAGATTGCATGTGTTGCACTATGTTTCAACATATATAATGTTTTTATCTATGCTCTATTACTCTGCTGTGGTTACTAAGTGTGAGTCATTATGTCATGCAGGAGATGCTAAAGGAGGATTCGGTGTGTGAGCCAGCGGCCATGGACAGCGAGGACGTCTTGTTCCTGCTTTATACATCAGGCAGCACAGGGAAGCCCAAAGGACTCGTCCACACTCAGGCTGGATACCTGCTGTATGCTGCACTCACACACAGGGTAAACATCAACCACGACCTGCATCTGCTTTATCACTCGTGTAGAGCGAGAATTATTTTACTATCATGGCCTTGGAACGTGATCCATAACCCAGTGACCATTTGTAGAGTAAATCTCATCATCAACCATTGTTTATTCAGGGAAAATTGTCTGATGAAGCTGTTTTACAGCAATTCCCTGAAACCACATTCCTACGGGCTAGAAGGATATACAATAACAACAGCAATAAAAACAATAAAATGTAGAGATGTGAAATGAAAACGATAAATAACCATGTCTGCAAATTAACCAAAGCAGGAATACTGTACAACAACCATATCATCTAGCTAGCATACACTTAAAGGACTAGTGTGTAGGATTTTGGGGATGTTGAAGATATATTAATAACACTTACGGCTTAAATGGGTGATTTAAGAATATAAAAGGAATCTAAACACTGTATCTTCCTTCTCTTTTTTATCCAATCATCCCATCAATCTTCCCTCTCATCACCAGTATGTCTTCAGCTACCATGATGGAGATGTGTTCGGCTGTGTGGCAGATATTGGTTGGATAACAGGACACAGTTACTGTGTCTACGGGCCTCTGGCCAACGGGGGAACCACTGTCCTGTTTGAGAGCACTCCCATTTACCCCGACCCAGGTATGAACGTAAGCAAATGTATAAATTAGGGCTATATGTTTACCATATGCCATGCATATAGAAAACTGAAAGAATCCATTGGTACCAACCATGTCATACTAGCTTGTCGTGAAGGAGGTTAAATAACGCTCCGAACTTACCCTAAATTTTGGCGAAGAAAAACTGGCATGGCCATTTTCAAACGGGTCCCTTGACATCTGACCTCAAGATATGTGAATGAAAATGGGTTCTATGGGTACCCACAAGTCTCCCCTTTACAGACATGCCATAAGGACATTTTTATTAGCTCTAATGGCGTCATAATGAAATTTTTATGATAATAATATACAATTTTATGTGTTTGTGTAAAGTGTGTTGGAAGACATCCTCTAAGTTTTCCTGCCTTTGCCAAGAGCTCTGCACTCTCATGTCTTTGTCTATGAATAACTGTTTACAGTTAAACTTGAACTTGAAACTTGAAACCTTCCACTCTAAAATTAGGACAAGAGTGAGGACACAGTCATCATGGTATTGTCAAGGAAAAACACCAAGGAACTAAAAAGTCTTTAGTTCAGTATCTTCTCAACACACTGTAGAATATCTCTGTGGACCATGGCTAACTGAGACATGTTTTGTTGTTCACAGGAAGGTACTGGGAGATGGTTCAGAGACTTAAGATAAACCAGTTTTACGGGGCTCCCACAGCGATCCGCCTGCTGCTCAAGTACGGAGACCAGTGGGTGCAGAAATACGACCGTTCAACCCTCAAAACTCTCGGCTCTGGTATGCCAAACACGACACTTTGAAATACTATTTTGGGCACATTTTTTTTTGGTTCTCATTTACGTAGTGATGGCCGTCTCTTCTTCTTAGTTATGTTAACATTTTATGGCAACGTCAAGAGAAAGTCCAACAAGTAATACAAGCAGGCAATTAGACAATTTAACCAGATAATCTGCACTTATTTGTGTGTGAAAACAAAAGTGAATTTTAAAATGATTTCCCAAACTGTCCATTGTAAACATCTACAACAACATATAATGTATAGAACTACTTCCCAGTTAAAATGGACACATCTGGTACCAAAATCAATTTGGTTTACCTAACTGGGTGGATATTGATGAGCGAAATGTTACAATAAGCATAATTATGGCCACAAATAGAACCCAGAGTGTAAAAAAAAGGAGATTTTTTTGAAGTTTTATGGATGTTTCTATGCATGTGTTAATGATTCAGAGCTGATTTTACATACTGTGCAGTGCAGCATCCCTCACAGTGCACTGTATTGTTTTCGAGAGCTGATGGTTGACAAATGTAACGCTGTGATGTAATTACGTCACGCTCACTATCACAGCTGCAGTCTGACTTCCTAGTGACGGAATTTATTAAGCATACAATGTTCCTTTTTACTTTGATGAGTTAGCATGCATTGACGTAATTTATCCAAGTCAACCTTTCATGTAAACCTCGTCCACATCAGATACAGTATGTACACACACATACACCAACTGTAAAGTCGCATGTAAAGCTTCACTCTGATGGCTGACTGTGTTTGTGTCGTGTACTGCAGAGTTACTATACAAATTCCTTTCCTAAAAGCACACACACACGTGTTACATACTGAAAGCATGAAAGTATGTAACACGTACAAGTTACTGTCTTCGCTCACAAGACTTAATCCTACTAACTGTCCCCAAAGCCCGTACTGAAATGGGAAAAGGGCATTCAAGTATGCTGCTCCCTCTTCTTGGAATCAGCTAACAAAATGACCTGAAACCTCGAGAGAGCTGGTCTCACTGAATGTCTTTAAAGTGCTTCTAAAAGATTTGGAAGGAAGCACATCTTGTTTTGAATGCTGATGAATGTTTTTTGATACCTTATGTTTCTGTAATTTGCTCTTTGTCTTCGTTTTCAATTGTTATGTTGTTTTATGTCTGCAACCGTGTAACTGTGCTGCTGCCTATCTTGGCCAGGATACTCTTGGAAAAGAGATTTTTAATCTCAATGAGTTTTTACTCCTGGTAAAGTATATTGAAAGTCAAGTCGGCTGGTATGTCAACATGCCACAGCAAAGCCCTGCATGCCACACACACACACACACACACACCTGTTCCCTTGAATTATGGAGTTTATGGGTTAAAACACAAAGCTTAACATAAAGAATGTAAATCCTCCTCCTAACCAACCAACACACACAAACATCTTTTTTTACACTTTTTTCTGTTAGACCCCGGGTTTGCCTGCATCAATTCTCATTTTTTTTTGCAAAACATATAAAAGAATATGCATATAAACAGAAAAAACAATAAAAAAAAGAATACATGACTACATTATGTAATTGAAGTTGTCCTTGTGTGTCTGCAGTGGGTGAGCCCATCAACACTGAAGCGTGGGAGTGGTACCACAGAGTGGTTGGGGATGGACGCTGCCCTGTGGTGGACACCTGGTGGCAAACAGGTAAGTGGGAATACACTGAAGTGTGGGATTTATTAGCTATTGCTTGTCAACATATTTAAACCACATAGTCGTCTTGGTTTAACAGTCACAGCATCGACAGAATTAGTCAGTTTATTGATCAAAAGATGAACAAGAACAAATCAAGTACAAATCCCTTTAACCGGAATATTGTGAGTGATTAATTCCAACAATTCAAATCTTACATTGAACTTCGTTTTGTCTCATCCTGTGAGTCTTATAGCAGCATTTCGTCGCTTGGTTAGGTCAGTTAAGTTCACAAAGTCTTCCTCGAGCACATCCACATCTGCGGGCGATAAAACGGCCCTTCAGTCAGTCTTAAAGGGGAGAGCAGTCTGCTCTGTCTCTCCAACAGTAACATGCCTGTGGTAGTGTGTGCGTTATATATACACAATGTTGCAGTACGTTGGTGTGAACAGATACAGCACACACTCTTTAACACACACATGCATAAACGTTTCCATTCCCACTGGGCTCCCAAGAGTCAAACCAGATGTTTTCTTCTCAGAGTAGAACATCTGTTTTCGGGAAGCAGAGGCATGAAATAAATCTCAACTTCAACCTGTTTTTTCTTAAAATTTAATATTAATAACAGTCAACATTAACACCGTGGAGAGAAATTGCAGTTGGCAATAATTTCATCCCTGCTTTTTGTTTGTCAAAACGGTCACATAAGCCGGATGAAGTATGAATACATGCGGAATGCAGAGGTTATGACCTTAGCTGCAAAAGAGGCACATCTATCTACTTCCCTCAATCAGATGGGTCTCTATAGTGCAGTTAGTACCCTGTCCTTCATCTATAGATAACCTCTGATGTCACTGCAAAATAACTACTATTCCCCTACTAAAGTAGCTTATGATGGGATATAATGACAACATGTTTGAAATCCGCTGATTTCGCTAATAAAATCATTTTTGCAGATGAACACAGGGCCCGACGGACACTGTGTTTCATCCTCAGTCCCAATAAATTAGATTGAGTAATGACCAAATGGAGCAAAGCTGCGTTAATTACCATACAAATGGCAAAAAATCTATAATTAATGGAAGATAATTAAACATCAGAGCATCATGAGCTTGAGAATTACAGACACAGATATGACCCAAATACCCTACTTCAGTAAAAAAAAGATTATATTATGTTATGTATTATTTTCCTGGACCAGTGTTTCCAATTAGGACTAAGTGGCATTATTCATAAATGCCATCTGGTTGATCCAGGAGCAAGTAGCCTGTTTAGAGAAAAAATTTGATTTTGATCCGCTGTTGGCATACGGCCTCCATGTTGGATCATACAGGACTAGAGAGGTGAGAGTATGCAGGAGGATGGGAGATGAAAAGCTTTGTAGCGACTTTTTTCAACATACCCTACTGTGACTTTTTTGAAATAACATACCATGACTTTTTTCATGACTTTTTTCAACAAACTATACTATCACTTTTTTCGACATATTATGACCTTTTTCTTGACTTTTCTCGACATCCTATACTATGACCTTTTTCATGCCGAAAAAAGTCACGATAAAAAGTCATAGTATAGCATGTCGAAAAAAGTCACGAAAAAAGTCATAGTATAGTATGTCCAAAAAAGTCACGAAAAAAATCATAGTATCATGTTGAAAAAAGTCATTAAAAAGTTATAGAAAAGCATGTCAAAAAAAGTCATAGTATATGATGTCGAAAAAAGTCATAGTATAGTATGTCGGAAAAAGTCACAAAAGAAGTCATAGTATAGTATGTCGAAAAAAGTCATAGAATGTCAGTCGAAAAAAGTCAGGAAAAAAGTCATAGTATAGTATGTCGAAAAAAGACATAGTTTAGTATGTCAAAAAGCCACGGAAAAATAGCATGAAAAAAGTCATCGTATAGTACGTTGAAAAAAGTCATTGTATAGTATGTCGAAAAACACAAAAAAAGTCAAAGTATAGTTTGTCGAAAAAATTGAAAGAGTCATAGTATAGTATGTCGAAAAAAGGAATAGTATACTACGTCAAAAAAGTCACAGTATAGTATGTAAAAAAAAAAGTCATAGTATTGTATGTTAAAGTCATAAAGTCATAGTATAGCATGTTGAAAAATTAGTGTGTTAACATTATAAAAAGTCTTCCCATAGTATGTTGAAAAAGTCATGTCTAATGAACCATGCTGAGGGTGTCTCATGAGCACATATTTAAGGTGTCAAGAAATTGTCATAAAAAAGTCAATATAGTTAAAAAAAACTAGGGCTGTCAATTGATTCAAATATTTAAATCGCGGTCAGTGTGTTGACTTGCCTCAAACTGCATGTGATTATCATAAAGTGGGCATGTCTGGAGAGTGGTATCAATCTCCTCATCTAACTTTCTGCAAGAGAGTGAATAAATGTATTTCCCAAATGGTGAACTATTCCTTTACCATTTTTAAAATGTTTAAGACCGCTCTCTTGGAAGGGATTCAACTGAAAAGGGTTGATGATCTTTGGGGGGGATTTTAGTCCAGAAGTCTCACAGTTTCAGTTGATGTGAACAGGATGCCAGTTGCTAATGCTATTGTGGGATCATCTGTTGTGTCCTACTTTATTACGGGTCCCCTCTGCTGTTTCCGGCACTGTTGCCACCAACACCACTAGGCGGATTACCAGGGTCCCTGAGGTCCATGCAAACCTAATTTAATTTAATTTACTTAGTATGGCTATAATTCAACAATCTACATCTGTAGCAATGAGAAGGGTTTATGCTAGATTTACAAACTGTTAGTTGGCTCTGTCATTTATATTCCCCTCCTGTCCCTTTCACTTGACTTTTTTCCCAGTTTGCTTCGGCATATCTTCAGTTCTTTTAAAAAAATTATTTGCTGTCAACCTGACAAATTGTCGGTTTTGGTCTTTTTTATAGGATATGTTAACAGTAAAAAATATATAGAATAACAGCATCTTTATAATCTGCCTTGTTTTGCTCTGTGTTCACAGAGACAGGTGGCATCTGCATTACCCCAAGGCCATCAGACCCAGACGCAGAGATTGTCCCAGGAATGGCTATGAGACCTTTCTTTGGCATTAAGCCCACGCTCATGGACACTGAGGTGTGGGACTCATCCCTGTGTGCGTGTGTGTGTGTGTGTGTGTGTGTGTGTGTGTGTGTGTGTGTGTGTGTCTCATCCCTGTGTGTGTGTGTGCGTGTGTATGTAGCGTGCTGTCCCTGAATAGCTGGGAACGGCCTGGATGGAGGGTCAGATTAGGATTATAAAATAGTCACCAGCTGTGTCACTTTTGATACCCACCCTGCTCCCACCCGTCATTCCCCGTCTGTGCATGCCAAACTCCCTAATAGAAATCTGTCGTACTACTTTGTGGCTAATGCAGTTGCTTTTGAAATGCACAGATTGTGCAGACAGTTGGGAGTGGTGTCTCTGAGCTCATCTCTCTTCCGCTCCCTCAACAAAAACACAGCATTTTGAGAGCTTCAATTCTCACAGGGTTTAATGTGGCACTCTAATTGTGTTCGTTTTCTGCAATTTTTAGAGGAATAACTGTAGGTTTTGTTTCCGTTGTGTTGTGCGTTTACCAAAATCCTTATTTGCATTTATGAAATTGATTTATAACTCTGTTATTGTTTCTTGCGTTTACATTTAGCGCTGTTTATTATTATTATTTTCTTCAGGGAAAAGTGCTGACTTCCAACCACACATCTGGAGCTCTGTGTATAGCTCAGCCGTGGCCTGGTATGGCCCGAACCATTCATAACAACCACCAGAGATTCATTGAGACCTACTGTCAGCCTCATCCAGGTACAGTACGATGTTTTCAAGATAAAAAACTGTCTGTATTTTTATAATGTTTCTCAATTCCTTCGATTTTTTTGGTGAAAACTCAGTCTCTACATGTCTCTCTTTGTGCCAATAGGTTACTTCTTTACTGGTGATGGCGCCTATCGCTCTAAGGAGGGGTATTACCAAATCACGGGCCGCCTCGATGATGTCATCAATGTGAGTGGCCACAGGATTGGGACGGCAGAGATAGAGGATGTGGTGGTAAGGTTAATCAATGATTAACTAATTATTGTTTTGCTTGCTACATTCATATAATGGTAACCTGCTAATGTTTGTCTGGAAGACCATACTAACTTTAGCTCACTAGCATGCTATGGAAGCATTCATTTCTGACTTTTACTCATTCTTACAGTAGTTCTACATGTGTCCTCACTTCAAAGTGTTGGACAAGTGGAAATTTTGATTTTTTGGGTGGCTCGACATGAAAGGTCAAGACAATCGATCCAGTATTTATCAAGATATTTTATTCATGACCAACATTTTCATACCTAAAACCATGTTTTTAGCGTGGCTGAAAAAAGAACAAAAGTTGAAATTCTCAAAATGACAAATATGTCCAAAGTTGGATATGAAAGCAATAAAATTGAGATTAAAATTATATTAAAAAGTAATAAGGAAAAAGGTTGACATCTTTGAGCAGGGTTAAAGTAGTTTCAGTTTGATTTAAAATACTTTCTTCAATGTTCAATTAAAGATACAGTTGTATTTTAGCAGTTAAATCTTTTCCCATTAAGTGTACAGACGATCCTGATTGTGATTTCTGTAACAGAATCAATGCTCTGCAGTGGCTGAGTCTGCTGTCATAGGATACTCGCATAACATCAAAGGACAAGGTGAGCAAGACATCTTTTGTCAGTGTTATTCAGTCAAAAATGTGTTTCCCACATTATATAAAACTAGATTTACAAAATGTATAGCAATGTTAACTACAGTAAGAATGTCCATCATAGTAAAGACGTTTCTTTGTTGTCAGGTGTTTATGCCTTTGTGGTGCTAAAAAAGGATGTGGACGTTCAAGAGGCGGACCTGTCTCGGCAGCTAAACGACATGGTATCTAAAAAGATCGCCAAGTACGCCTGTCCAGACTTCATCCAGGTAATTCTGTCTCACTGACTTTAAATTTACAAACAGACATTTAAGATTAACTTGTACTTAATCACTTCATGTCATTTTCACAGTTCGTCCAGCGGCTGCCAAAGACGCGCTCAGGTAAGATAATGCGGCGGGTGCTGCGGAAAGTGGTGGAGCGAGACTTGAACGGGTTGGGTGACCTCAGCACGCTGGATGATCCTGCAGCAGTTCAAGAGATCATCCAAGGTCACCGTGAGCTCTGTAGTAAACAACAACCTTGACGATGTGTTTTCTGAAAACATTCTCATCTAAAGAGGAATATAAAAGTGATGCTTGCACGTTACTCTCTATTTCACTCAACCAGACTGGTCCAATTGTATCAAAAATAATTATAAAGGCCAATTTATTTATTTTTTTATTGTACATATTGACATTTTTATGAAATCAGGTAAACAACTCTTTAAGGGGCAGTTCACATGCTGCGTTTTTTGCGCCATCAAATTCATTGTCAATGTAGACGTACAAAAGGTGAGCTCGAGAGCGACCTGTCCGAGATAAAAAATCGTTAAACTTTTGGAACACAGCACGTCATGTGACGAGGAACAACCAATCACACAGCCGGCAGATATCTCCTTTTCCAGAAATCTCGGTCTACAGTTAATATATGGAGGAGAAGTTAAAGTGACTACGTTTTTACATGTATACGTGCACCTTGGATAAAAGGACGAAAGCGGCACGGCTGGCGTTTTAGACGCGTCATGTGAAAAGCCCCAAAACCTATGTATAATCTACAGATGTACTTTCTCTTCATAGGACTTACAGAGACCTGAGAAAATAGTGTTTGTTACAAAATAAGAATGAATGGAGTGATTGTAAACATAATACACAAATGTAAAGGCACACAAGAATAAAAAAAAAGGTCAAAAGGGTCCCTTTTCTTTCCTGATTTGTTGTCATGACAGGTGAATTTACTCTAACAATTGCAGAGCCATCCAAACTATTCGCTTGGCAAAGTCTTTGGGTCCAGAACATTTTGGTTGAGCTCTGCCTCAATGTTGCATGAAGACATACAAACTGGATGAGTGCAGTTGTCCACCTCAACTGGAGGAACTGGGATTTTAAGAGCACTGGAGTGTTTCTCACTGAGGAATTCAGGAGGGTTTTCTGTCCTCGCCTCCCACACCGGAGCTTCCTGCATGTCCAGGATTTCTAACAGATGACCCTGCAGTCACGGGTCGTCTTCTGTGAGGCTGCCTCCTTTTAACTTGGTTAACTCCCACAGGCCTCCTCCACACAGTTTCAACTGGACATCATGGTACTATGACAAACAGAAAGTCGGAGTTAATATCCTTCGTACATTTAGACAGATTTGAGAAAAAGCAAGATGAGGTAAGTGCTAAAATGTAAGAAAATTGACATATTGAAACCAATCTAATCATGGACTGACAAAAAAAACCCAACTTTAAACATTTTAGAGGAGGACTGAGTAATGTATGATCTAATTGATAAAAGTACAGTGTGTATGATTTGGCGGCATCTACTGGTGAGGTTTCAGATTGCAACTAACTGAGTACCCCTCCGCTCACTCCTCCCTGTCCAAGACTGTGGTAACGTGAGCCGCCGAGTGCAAAACCGTGGTAAGTAAAGCTGTTCTCCTTGTTCAGAGGCCATCCTTACCATAAAACTACTTTAGGAACAAAGGAAGTCAGATGGCGGCTGGCAGTACCATGGTTTTGCACTCTGAGGCTCGTGTTACCGCAGTTTCATCAGCGTGTCGGAGAACTACGGTGGCCTTCAGGTGGCGTAAAAACGCAAAAGGCTCTCTCTAGAGCCAGTGTTAGAAGTGAACCACCGCTGTAGGACTGAAAACCCAGGGTTAAACCTGAAGGTACCTCGCTAACCCCAAATCCTGCTTCGTAGCACAGGATACATGTGTGTTTAGTTTACCTTCTCCAGGCTGCTGCGGTGTCCCAGACTGACCAAAGTCATGCCGAGCTGTTTACAGGTTCGGTACAGCTGTGCTTCTGCCTCCTCCGTCAGAGCACTGGTAGCCTCATCCAACACTGCAAAGAAAAGAAATGTAAAAAAAACAAACAAACTGTAGTTTAAGAAAGCTCTGGTCACCTCTAACACAGAGGACAGGATGAAAACATGCATATGCTAAATCTGAAATGTAGGTGTCAAATCAAAGACAGTGGGCGAGGCTCCCCTGAAACTGCTCTGTCAGAATCACTAAAAGTCTTGATTCCTCGGATGCTTTAATGAATACATTTCAGAAATCCAGAACAACCCACCTGCATATTTGGGCTGAAGGTAGAAGAGACGAGCAAAGCAGAGACGCTGCATTTCACCTGGAGACAGAACATCATACCTGCAGAGAAAAACTAGTTCAGAGTCTACATCATTTTGTGGCACATTTGAAGAAGTTATAAACACATTTGTCATTGTGTTTTTTCCTCTTGTATCTCTCTTACCAGTTCCAGTCCACCTTTTCATCCAGCCCACCTGTACGCTTCAGGAGACTGGACTGGAGCACAGATAGAAGTTTGATTCAGGATCAGTGCATGTTAAAACTCATTTATTGAAATATTCAAGATGAATAAGCAATTTAGCAAAACAAATTAAAGATTTTATTTTAAAAGGAATATACTGTGGGATAAAGTCACTCACCACTCCAGCTAGTTCCAGGAATTGTATAATTCTGTCATCGTCCACTGACCCTGAAAAAATAACGATATGAATATCACAAACTCAGATGACCAATTATTTCAGTCCTTCCAGGAAGCAACATCAACACAAAGTAATAAATAAAACCAAGTTCAGATTGATAAAAATTTACATACACACATACATCTTTGTACAACACTGATCTATGGATTTAATGGTATTATTATTGTAGTATTAAATGAGCCGTTTCCTTGACTTTTAATGTATTAAAATGTCAAAATGACACACGTTTACTTATGTGCATTTATTTAATGTTGATGTTGAATGTTGCACTGATTAATATACAGTTCAGTCAGAGTGACATCTTCATACCTGATGCAGGGTAAATATCCTTCAATGGGTAGATCACCTGTTGGAGAAGCGAGTTCCAGTTAAGTTAGTTATTTTTGGTAAACCTAAAACACGCATCTACACATCTATTTTTTAACAAAACAGAGGCTCTATAGAGAAACAACATAAAAGACGAGACAGCGACCTGTTCACGCAGTGTGCCATCAGTCAGGTAAGGTTTCTGTGGCAGGAAGAGGGTTCCTCTGGGCCCGAAACACGTGGTCATCTGGACAAAACCTGAGGAGACGGGAGACAGTTGTCATGACACTACTAATGTGTGCAGATATCACAACGCTTTTTTGCAACCCTTTTGACTCGTGCAATATTTCCAGTCAACAGCCACAGTCTCACTGCTCTCTCACCGCTGTCCGCCTCCCAGAGTCGGTTGAGGACCCTCAGTAGTGACGTCTTGCCGGTGCCTGTGTTCCCCACCACCAGTAGATGTGTTCCCTGGCTGATTTTCAGATTCAGATCCTCCACCAGCAGCTTGTCTGAGTATGGGGATTTGTATGAAAGATGGTCCAGGATGAAGGCAGTGTCAGCAGGCCCCGCGTGGACGTTGAAGTCACTGTGTGGAGAAATCAAATAAAAAAACAAAGAACATATGGAGAATGAAAGCCTTTGTTATGAGCACTTTAAATTCATTTTTTGCCAACTTCTTTGCTCTTTGACTTGTCTTTTAATTTAATCTAATTTAACCACGTGTGCACTCTCTTAAAGGGTAACCGGTATTTTTTTTAATTCTATTTTCCCATGTTTTTAGGGACAACAATTTGTGAAATTGGTCCAGTATTGAGGGAGAGCGCTGTAGACGGCAGCTTCACGGGCTGCAATATGGTGCTATCAGGGAAGACCGTCATTTACGTCACCTAAAAGTGCTTGTTTTTGCCATGACAGGCTCTGATTGTTATTATAAGTGTCTGACATCATGGAAAGAGTCTCGCTCAAGGAGAAGTCTCGTTCTGAAATCTCTCGAGGTGACGTGTTGCCGGAAGACAACGGTGGAATAGTGGAATACATCCATGGTGGAAACGTGAGTGCCAGCCGGGCAGAGTTTGTTGTGTTGGAGTACAGAAAGTGTAGCTCAATGTCATGGCTGAGTATTTAGATAATTTTGACAATGTGGATGAGGTCTTTGAATTCGATGGCTGCCCGTATTTATCTGAGCCACAGTATACGGATATTCAGGTTTCACAACGAGACTCGTCCCTGAGCGTTACTTGAATACAATAAGAAACAAACCAGATCAAGCGAAAGGTTAGAAAAATGTTTTATTTCTCTGCAAGGTCCTTTCCATAATGGTGTTCCACACTTATAATAACAATCTGAGCCTGTCAGTGGTAAAAAACAAGCACTTTTAGTGGATGTTAAGTAACACTGACGCTGCAAACTTGCCCTCGCAGCTCATGTAGTAGCTGCCGGTTACAGAACTTTCCCACAATACTGGACCAATTTCAAAACTTGTTGTCCCCATTAGTCACTAAGACACAAAAACTTGGGAAAATAGGTTGAAAAATATCAAAGTTTAGTTTACCCTCAAACCCTTTAACATGCAGTCTGTTGCTTAAATCTTTAACTTTACTACATTACAGCAGAGATTAATGTAAAAAGTGCTCACACAAACCTGTCAAAGTCATAGCTTTCCCCTGACGCAGGGTCATAGTCGCACTGCTTGCGTAGGATGTCATCCATCACCTCCCTCAGCTCCCCAATCCTGACCACAACACACACACACACACACAGATACAGTGATAGGAAGGTGGATGGCATGCACAAACACTGCTGTCATCATCTGTCCTCCAGGAAGTGAATGTAAGTATGCAGTGTGATACCTGTGGGTGTATCCAGCCACGTCTGACAGAGTGGTTGACAGGTCTATTAGCTGCGTGAAGCCATTTATCAAGTAGATGCACACAAAGGCGTTCTGAATATGAACAAGGAGAGGGAGAAACCAGAGCAGAGAGTAAATAAGAGACGAGATTATTAAAAGAGGAACAAAAGGCAGTAACGACGAGGCCCATTGGACGACGGCATGAAAAGAGGAATTCAATACTGGCTGGTGGTTATACCTAAATGTGCTTGTCTACATGTGGTTGAGACAGTTATGAAGCTACAATAATACTCCTTTAGGTATTTAGATGTGAGAACTCTGTCTAGCAACAGGCATTCAAGCTCAGCATGAACGTTTTATCAGGAGAAAGCCTTTGCTGCCACCTAGTGGTTAAATTAGCAACACATTCCCATTCAGTCAGCTGTTGTGTGATGGCAAACCTTTCAAACCCTCTAACATAAAACATGCTTACCTTACTGATGAGTCCACTGAGCTCGCCGGGAGTGAGACCGTCATAGATACCAGTGAAGATGGGAATGGCGATTATAATGTAGCTGAGGAAACCTCCGAGGTAGTCAAAGGTGTTTACCCCGACTGAGAGAGGAGAGGTCAGAGGTTAACGGGTTTAATCAAAGCAATCGATGAAAGATATGAGTCGGTGAGTGGGAAGTGTGTAGGGTGTTCTTACTATAAAGCCAGAGCTCTTTGTTTATTAGACTCTTCTGAGTTTGTAACAGAGCCTGCAATCTGCGGTCGGTCCTCGTGTGCTCAACTTTACCAGCTCTAAAAAACACACAGACAGCAGCGACCTGCTTTATCTCTGCGATCGGTGTGATTTGGTGTGTCAGAGCAATTCAGATAGTGTCAGATACTGAATGTTTTTTTATTATAGAAAATGTACGCCATACTTTCTATGTAAGTTTGTCAGTACTTTCGGTAAATGTGACATCTTTATTTCCATTTCAGCAATCTCTTTCAGGTATGACACATGCACAAGGCACCGTAAAATAAATGAGAAAAGGTTGGCCCTGTTAAATAAATCGTGTGTTTGTGCCTCACCTGTAAAAAGCAGCAGACTCTGCATTGACACGGATCTGCATGTGCTTGAATCTGAAGATACAAAAAGATATTTCTGAAAAAAAATTGTTTTCACTTTCAACAAACGTTAAGATATAACACAATTTTCATTCAACTGTCACCCTGTGAGCACAAAATCACATCGTTTTAACTTGTGACAGATTAAATTACAATTCCTCTTTCATAGCTGACGCCTATCCGGTGTTATTTCCTAAAAGGCAAAAGGCACTGGGCCAAAGTCCACAGACACTTCCTCTTAACAAAGGACCATAGAAATGGACACTGAAAGCACTGGCAAAAATACCCAACCACTTTTAGGTCAATCCTGCTCTGTTTGACTGTCAGAAACACATTCATATTGGCACAGACACTTGTGTGTTTGTCACTTGATACACCATGACCGACATAACGCTGAACTTACCTGAAGTCCCCCTCCAGTTTTTCTTGCTCATACAGAGTCGACACAATCGGCCCCATGAGTATTTTATTGGCAATGGTCCCAATCACAAAGTAGCCGAAGATGCTCACGGGACCGATCCAGCCGGTGCTGCAAAGCAAAGCAACTTTATTTATATACCTCTTTTCCATACACAAAGGTAATTCAGAGTGCTTAACATAAGGCATTAAAGGGACAGTGTGTAGGATTTGGTGGCATCTAGGGGTGTGGTTGCAGATTGTAACCTACTGGGTACCCCTCCGCTGAGTCTTCACTTTCCAAGACTGCGGTAACGTGAGCCGGCGAGTGCAAAACCGTGGTGATGCCGTTCGTCTCCCTCAGAGGCCATCCTTACCATAATAACACTACCTTAGGAGCAACAGAAGTCAGACGGCGGATGGCGGTACCGCGGTTTTGCGGCTCATTTTACCGCAGTTTCACAAGCGTGTCGGGGAACTACGGTGGTCTTTAGGTAACGTAAAAACATGAAAGACTCTCTCTGGAGTCTGTGTTTGGTTTGTTTGTTCTGGGCTACTGTAGAAACATGGCGGACTCCGTGAAGAGGACCTGCTCCCTATGTAGATATGAAGGGCTCATTCTATGCTAACAAAAACACAACGATTCTTAGTTTCAGGTGATTATACACTAATGAAAACACAGTCATGAATATTATATTCCATTTCTGCTAACAGATCCCCCGAAATGATACACACTGGTCCTTTAAAACAATGTGGCAAAGACAATGAGATGGAAAATACACCAATTTAAATAAAATTAAAACACTCAAAGCATACAAAAAATAATACTCAAAGAAATAAAAGTTATAGTGTCTTTTATTTCAGGGGCAGTAAAAATAGAGCCTCACATTTAACAAAAAGAAAACTTTTTTTAGGCTCCATTTAAATAAGTTTAGAGTTGCAGTAGACCTTTAGAGCTGGAACAGACACATAGGAATTGTGTCTGTCGTCTGTTAAGAGTCACTGACAACAGGTGGACTTTCTCGTCTCTTAAAGAGACTATTTGTAAGATTCAGAAATGCTGCTTAACAGCGACACCTGTGGCCTTGAAATCAACGAAAGTCAGCGTCGAGCTCGCGCTTGCTCGCTCTACATAGACATAAACGAGCATCGCTCAAAACAGTGAGGTGACAGACGTCAGCTAAAACCACAATATCACTCTATACGAAGGTCTCTCCATGAATCAATGCTGATCCTAGTGTTGGCTTTTCCTGCTCAGCGCAGGCTTCAGCAGCGGGGCTCCTCAACGAGTTACGTTATCGCCTCCCGACCGCAGCCGGCAGCCGAAGACACTGGCACGCGGTCGGTAACGAGACAACAACGTAACTCGTTGAGGAGCCCCGTCACTTCACAAGACATGGAAAACCTCTGTTGGTCTGGAGGAGCTGCAGCAGTTATTTCTGCACAAAGGTCCACTGTACATTCACTAGATATTCTCAGAGCTAAACTAACTATTCTGCAGTGTGGAGTGAGCGCGCATTCACGTCTAGAGGTGGAGCGAGACAGCGAGACAGCGAGGACGCGCGTGCTCTCTGAGTGAAGGAGAGCAGGCAGCGGAGACGAGGCTCCGGCCACAATGTATGTCTCTGATGATACTGGAACTTCAGAGTAAGAGTTAAATGTGTTAAAGAGTGTGATGTATTACAGTTGCCACGGTGCTCTACAAACTCACCTATAAAAGCAGTGGTAGGTGTAGTAAGCCAGTGTGAACGGTGATACAATCAAACGACTAGCCATGGTGCTCATCTGCTTGCACAACCTCTCTGCATCCTGACTGATTCGCTGGTCTCTGCAAGTTACACAGAAAGATACAAAAACAAACCAATTAAATGATTCCTCTTTTCCTAACAGCCACGTGATCTCATACATAAAAACATTCAGATGATTTGTTTGTTGATGAATGTTGATGAATTGAATTGCATTTATGTCTATAGTCTTAAAAAATAGATAAGACGACAAAGAGGAAAACCATTAAAGCTTACGGGTTGTCTATATCCTCTCGGAGTACATTGAGTGTATAATAGACTCGGCCCTGGAAGTAGGACGTATGGAGGCTCTCAGTTAGCGTCCTCCTCCAGCTAACGTACATCTGATTGCAAATGTACTGGTCGATACTTTTCAACTGGGAGAGGGAGAGAGGAACACAGAGAGAGAAAGAAACTGTCTGTTAGAGAGTAAAGTAACACAGAGACAATAAACGGGAACTATATGACGATCTCTATGAGACTAAATGTCATATGATTCCTCATATTTAGGAAAAGGCCTGCTACCGCTTGCAATTTCTCAGGTTCAAAATCCATCATGACGTAAAATAAACATGTCAGGCTGTCCTGACCTTGTAAAGTTGTCTATTATAACAGCAATCCAAAATCAAACATGATGTCATACAATAACAAATAATGTACCCGATTATTTAGTTTCAGCACACATCTAAATGTGTATCCATGCAGATAATGCACACCATTGGGAACATAGGATTTGTCCCAATTATGAAAATAGTAATGTTGTACTCTAATCACAAACAATAAATCCTTTGCCTGACTGTGCATAGCAGTGCCACGGTAACAATGACAAATTAACTTCCTGGATGTGGTGTGATATTCCGTCGATAAATAAATCCATGCTCATATTTAAGAAATAAGTTACTGTTCGTAATATACAGTTCACACACAAACAAGTGCCTACAGTAAATTGAGAATTTTCAAGAAGATGGCTTGATAAAGAATAAAACTTTATATCAATAAACTATGTGGAGTGGAGTAGAAATCTGTGATGATGGATTAACTGTTGTTTTAAAAAAAGTACTGACACTTTTAACAACCCCTTAAGTTTGCAGACCAATCAGAAGCAGAGCTGGGCACAAAGGAAAATTATAACACACTGTAGTGACTATAAGTCCTATACTTAAGCCACTACGGGCTGCTGTGTGCTCAGAAAAACAATATACATAGTTACGAATATTTTATAATTTATCATGACGTTTATTTTACCAACAGTGTCCATAATCCGTTTCCATCACTTCCAATAAGTTTGAGCTCCAAATTAAACAAATACAGCACACGATGTTAGTCAAAACACAGTCAAAAACTGCTTGCTTCTTTCCCAATCAGTTACACCTGCAATAACTGGCATGTTGCTCAATTTTCCTTTGGCCCTGAACCAAACAGCACCTAGTGCTTGGAGGCATATTGCATGTAACACAAATAAAACAAAACACATTGCCATGAAGAAAACTGTCAAAAGTCCAAATTCCACACAGCAAAATTGCAACTCTTTATGTACTTTTAGGCAACTATTATCAGTAGGAAGGTCAACTTGTGCCATCCCACACAGCTCCTTCAACTTACTGTGGAGTTGATCAAGATGAGCACCAGAGCTGTGCCCACCAGACTCTTGAAGCCTGAGTAATCTTTGTCTGCCAGCACATTGTAGAAGTGGCTGGGGAGGACACCCACTTGGTAAATGATCAGCTGCTCTGATGGCAGAAAAAAAAAAAGATGTGTTAGCGCATTGTTGGGACAACAGAGACTCGTAAAACAACGTAGGGGAATTAGGCAACCTTTGAGCAAAAAGGTCAGCAGGAAAAAAACATAGTATGCAGTCTAGTGTTATCTGAAGTGTGTGTTTACAACGCCACAAAAAGCATTGTCCAACAGGCAGTGAGTAAGTCTCATGATGAGGCTTCATGTGAGAGACATTTCATTTACAGTTTATAGATAGCTTGATCTGATTGTGACTATTTTTTTCCCCTTTTGGTTATCACACTTGAATAAATAACATTTGTCATAGTTTGTTGAACTATTGGAGAAGTATTTTTCAATCTTTGTCTAAGGTATTGAATAGAAGTGTTGATTTGGACCCTCCAACGGATGTTTTTGGTGTTATAGATCCTAAAGTTTGGAAAACTAGTCCAATATTATATGATATATGATAACATTTGTTAGTCTGCTGGCATGCAGATTAATACTACTTGAACAGCAGCCCCTACTCATGCAAACTGGATGAGAGAAGAAGGGATGACGCATTTAGATTTAGAGAAAATAAAATTCTCATTAAAAAGACAGGAGGGTAAGTTCTCCAAAAAATGGTCCGCCTTTTATAAATTACTTTAGGCAGATCAGAAACTGAAACATTAACAAATATGAATACCACCATCTTCATTATGAGTTTCCCCACTTACTCTTTAGTCACACTTGATTGTAGAAACAGAATTTGCAGATACACCAATTGGTTCGCTGACAAGAGTAATACGCATTCACCCCACTTCTTTTATTTTATTTATTTTGTTTCCATTTTCTTATCTAATATTTTTAATATGATTATTTATTTTCATTTATTTTATTTTCGTATTTAATATTTTTAATATTATTATTTATTTCTATTTATTTTATTTTCGTATTTAATCATTTTAATATGATTATTTATTTCATTTAATTATTACTTTCTTTTTTTCTGTTGGTAAGACTGTTGGTAAGGCAATACACTCTTCTGTGAACTGTACATTTGTATTATATAACAGATTGTTTATTACCAATTGTATAATTATTATTCTTATACTTTGTATGACCTCTCATGTGGAGAGTTGTGTTTTGCAAGTTTCAATTGTTAAAAGCACAATAAAAACAGTGTTGAAAAAAATAAAATAAAATGTTGTGAGTCAAGCAGTTACCTGTCAGAGTGACAGCCAGCAGCGTCCCAAACAGCAGAGCACTTTGACTGGTCCATGATGGGAACAGGACCTTCTGGATGCCGCAGAGCCTCTGGACAAACTTCCAGTCTAATTTCAGTCTGAATTATGCACAGCAAGAGATAAATAAAATCATATTAGAAAACTGCAACACTTGAATGTCATGAACTTGCATCCTGTGGTCACATGCATGAAATGTTTTTTTGACATGTTTTCTTATATTTTTATATTTTCAATTACTCATAATAATAATAAAAATAATAATAATAATAATAATTCATGAATTGTATTGAATTTTATTCAATATGTATTATTTCTTTATTTTGACATGTTTTCTTAATTTTTTATAATTTTCTAATCATTTTCTTTATTATTTCAATCATTATTTTTGAATGTATCTTACATTTTTATATTTTCACTTACTCATTATAATAATAATAACAATAATTATTATTATTGTTATGCAGTTAAAGTATATTTTATACAAGGATAGGTTCATTATCAATAATATATCATTACCACATGTTTTCCTATAATTATTCATTACTTACATTATTTTAATTTATTTTCCTGGTTTCAATATTTGTTTTAATAACAAAAGAAATGTTGAAACATGTTGGAATTGAATTGTAAAATAAGCCTTTTGCTAATAAAAAATAAATCTTAAAAACAAAACCATTTTCTCCTTACACCAACATTTAAACCAGCCTGCACAATACAGTGATGTATTTTTCACTATTCAATTTCCTGTCTCAAATGTCAAATCCTACAGCTTTGGAAGAGTACCTTACCTTTTTGTCCCTCTGCCATTTGTCTTTTCCAAACGAGGCATCTGCACTGGGAGGCAGGAGACTAACTAATGTTTACCTGAGAGAGATAAAACTTCACATGTGTTCAAGCTACACTTTGTTAGCTTGTTAACTATCGAGGGGAATAACAATAACAAACTCCTACAAACAACTAACTAACAGTTGCCAGCTTTATTACTTATCACGGCTGCAATAAATAGCTTTGATGTCTCTAACTTTAGCATCGTCTAATGGATCTTTAAGTTTACCTGCTAGTTGCTTGCTGCTACTTCACTGAGTTCTGCTGAAGAGAGGAGGATGTTTGGGTTTTGGTAGGTACAAAATAAAAGTCCAGACTTCCGGTGTAAAAGGCTCTGATTTTCTTTTCAAAATAAAAGGTAAAAGGTTTTGTTTTCTACTATTATTATTCATTCAAACCATGATCGCCACTGACGCTTTCACAGTTATAAACGTACATATGCACTTGATATGCGTGATTATTATTTATTCAATATTTTTTTTAATTATATATATATTTTATTGAATTTTATTCAATATGTATTATTATTTATTTTACATGTTTCCTTAATGTTTTTTTATTTTCTAATCATTTTCTTTATTATTTCAATCATTATTTTGAATGTATCTTATATTTTTATATTTTCACTTACTCATTATAATAATAATAATAATAATTATAATAATTATAATTATAATAATTCATCTGATTCATCAAATCTATTTGTGTTTATTATTTATATGAATTTTATTCAATATGTATTATTTATTTTGTATTATGTATTACTTATATGTATTTATTTATTTTAATTTTTATCTGATTCATCAAATCCATTTGTGTTTATTATTTATATGAATTTTATTCAATATGTATTTTTTTTATACATGTTTTCTTAATGGTTTTTTTTATTTTCTAATCATTTCCTTTATTATTTCAGTCATTATTTTGAATATACCTTATATTTTTATATTTTCACTTACTCATAATAATAATGTTAAAGTATATTTTATACAAGGATAGGTTCATTATCAATAATATATCATTACCACATGTTTTTCTTTAATTATTAATTATTTTATTTTAATTTATTTTTTTCTGGTTTCAATATTTGTTTTAATAACAAAAGAAATGTTGATACACGTTGGAATTGAATTGTAAAATAAGCCATTTGCTAATAAAAAAGAAATCTTCCTTTGCACTTGATTTTATAAAAGGGTCGAATACAAAAATAGCACTTTTGCTCATACACTCCATATACTCCCTACATAGCGAAAAAAAAAAACTTTTACAAACTTATTACAAAACCATTAGTGACATACAGTAGATATATGCCTGAAAACCTGCAAATAATATGCTGTTTCCTGTAAAACCCCCAAATCACTGTTACCAGATATTAAGGAATTATAATAAAGTATGTTTAGTCTGTTACTGTGTCCTGTGGCTATTATTTCTAAGGTAATAGGAGCCACATCTGGACAACCACTGTGTTAAAAACCAACAAAAAGTGGGCATGGGCCTATAAAAAGAGGCTATTAATGGTTGTGGGTACCTGGGTGTAGCCCAGAGAGCTTGAAGATACTTGAAAGGCTTTAAAATAGAGTTTGAATAATACCTCATTAAAAACAACTATGTAAAAAAATTCCATTATGGAAAAAGTTTTTCAGTTATGCTTACTTAAATTTTTGTTGAGTATTATTTGAAATACTGACATCAACAGCTTAAGTCTTTCATTAGCTGCTAAATGCATAATGATGAAAGCTTGCACAAGAGTGAGGCCACGTGCTGACCTCTGCATTCTTTTGATTTAGATGCTAAAAACAGCCATCACCCAAAGTTCGAGATGATATGAGAACAGCACAAAGGAGACCACTGATTGGGCTGGATGTACGCTTTGGTTACAAACCAGATAAAGACCTAATACTTTATCTATGTTGGTCAAAGGTTAAGCATGAACCCACTGAGCTATTTCAAGGAAGTTAAACACATGACACTACACTGCTTACACTGCATGCCTTCCCTCACTGCTGACAAAACAAAAATGCAGTTATTCTGGATTTGTGTTCTTTGTGTTGAATTGCCTCGTTGGAACAAATGTTTATCAAATATGACATAACCAGTACTTGACATTTTCTATTATCATCTTGTTAATATGCCTACTTTCAAAGTTCCTGTTACATTTATTTTGTTATTATTGATTTCTTCAGATCTGATGTTGTTTTACAGAAAATCTCATGTCAGCAAACTGACCGCTGTTAATGAAACTGACATTATCTGTATATATAACATCCATATTCACAGTACTCAAAAGCAGAATACACACTAGTCTAAAATCTCACATGCACTGATTGAGTGATTGTTCCTTGCAAGAAAGATTCATTTGGAGCAATTCTGAAAATAAAATGCATTCAAAATGTTTTTCTTTTCTTTTTTGGAATATTTTATTCTCCTTGTTGTTTCCATATTTTTTTTCTCCAAAGGATACAGTCCTTGCATAACAGAAAAAAAAGATGTGGGAATGGATGTTAATAATAGGCCTATACATATTTCACGAGTACTTAAAAGGTATAAATGCTCAGGCATGAATATTAGAGCAAATCATTACTGGGACATTACAACAGCAAATAAACAATTAAAACATTCAGACAAGTGCTAGGATCAGTGTTTTTATATACCGTAGTTTGAAATGTCGCCTAAATATATATTCTTAGAAATCAAGTATGATTAAATATACATTATATTGATTCATTTTTTTCTAGAGCAACAATTAAGCTCAAGTTAGTTACGATGGCAAAATACTTTATCAAAAATATCTGTTATTTTATTTAGATGTTTTCAAATGATTATTCAGAGCACTTAACTCACACTTGGACCAAAATTACAAATGTTTTTGAAACAAGCACAGACATGTACAAAAAGGAGGAGATGAGATAATGCTGACTATGATAAATGTAGAAAACTCTTGATACAACAGACCTGCTCTTCCAGTCTTTCAGATTTAAATGGATATTGTGTAACTAACCAGACACCTTGTGAGCTTAAATACTTCTAGTATTTTGCTGCTTCCAGGCTGATTTGATGTAAGCACAGCAACTAATGAGAAGTGAAGTGACTTCACACGTTACGGATTCATGGTTTGGTTTATTCTTAAGAGCATGGGATTCTCCAATAACATGTTATTATTTATTTTGATCAATGATGTAAATGTAAAACAGATTCCATTATTCATTATTGAATGCAAGCATCATTACAGTACATCTGATACAAGTGGATCTTAAAAGAATAAGGCTGGTGATGTTCTATATTGTTGTCATTGTCAACAAATCCCAAGAAAAAAGGCCAAAACCAACACTGCTTTGGTTCGTCTCTTAATACTTTCCAACTTCCTCCAGTCTGTGGCTCTGGGCCCCGAAGCCCGTTGGTTCCTCCTGACGATGTAAATCTTTTAAAATGGGTCACAAATAAATACTATCTTTTTTTTTAAAGGCTAAATTATTTCCCAGATAATTGACAGTCAAACAGGATTAAATACTGTATTTGTTGTGGACTATTTTCAGCTGCGGATTGATACACTTTTGGTGTATTTACAGTGTGAGAATGGTGTGTGTGGGATCAACTCAGTATAAACTACAGTGCCCATGTTCATCATGAAGGAACATATCACACAGTGCAACAGTGTGGCTCATTGATGTGTTTGTAATATTTTTTTAGACAACGATGGAGCTCTATGGCACAGAGGAATACCGACAATACGAAAAATACAGAATATCACCATATTTATTCTTTAAAGCAGTTTCTGTGGTGCAGAAACAGAGCCTTAGCAGCGTGTTTCCAAGTGCTCTTTGCCTTCACCGTGTAGGTGAACATGTCAGCAGTAAATGACGGTTTAAACACAACACTCAGGCAAGGTTTAAGATCCTAAAGAGGAGAGGCGACACACAGACACAACTAAAACCAACGACGCTGTAGACGATGTAACGGTACGGCAGCTCTACTTTCATGTGCTGCCTCGCCTGTCTTACATCATCTGACGGCAGCCCGAACAGTCGACACAAGAACGGAATAGTCACTGCTTTCATAACCATTCTCGTGACGAGGATGACGCCGACTCCGATGACGAAGCGCAGCAGAGAGAGAACCACCAAACTAGTGCTGATCGGTGGTAAAGTTAGAGGAAGTGAGGACAGTGGTGGATCCAGCATCAGCCCCAGCTGATAGTTCACATGGGTAGCGATGGCGGCTCCCGCCCCGGTGCCCAGAGCCTGAGCTGTATCGCCCCGAGAGGTGCTCCAGGAATCCAGAGAGAAAGCCACAAGTCCTAGGCTCACATGTGACACGATAATCACGAGTGGAGCGAAGCGGTCCATCATGTAGAAGCTGTCGATCTTGTCCAAAATTGGCTGGAAACAGGCTAAAATAAGCAGGGTGTACAGGAAGCCAGTGATTACCTCCTGCAACACAGGGGCATAAATCATTGTAAGCCATGCGTATTCCCTATGAAAGCCAATATGTTTTACTCATATTTGCACTCTACAAAAATACTTATAAAGCCCATTTATGATTGGCAGACTTAAGATGAGAAGTTACAATCTAAATATATTTGGACATTCTTTACATCAGTAATGCACAAAGAGTCCGAGCTCTTTTAGCATCAGTTTATTTATCATCAAATAAACAAAGGAAATCAGGTGAGCTGCTGACTTATAAACAGGGGTTACTGTTGTACAGCAGACATAAACAATATCTACCCGGCCACCAAATCTAATCTAACCTTATCTACTGGCTTTGATTTGTTTATTGGCTCTGCTTAATGTTTCCGTTTGGTTGTATGCCTCTGCCAACTAGTCAAGTTGCAGTTTACATCCATGTCTCTCCAAAAATTTCATCACTTCATCATTTAATCCTATTAGACATTTGTGTGAAACTGTCATAATCAGCATATGAATTCTTGAGGTATGGCCAAAAACATGTTTTGTGAGGCCACAGTGACCTTGAACTTTTAACACCAATTTCTAATCAGTTCATCCTTGAGTCCAAGTGGACGTGTGCCAGATGTAATACAATTCCCTCCAGGTGTTCCTGAGATATCGTGTTCACAAGAATGGGACGGACGTGAGGTCATAGTGACCTTCGACCACCAAAATCTAATCAGTTTATCCTTGAGTCCAAGTGGACGTTTGTGCCAAATTTAAAGAAATTCCCTCAAGGTGTCCCTGAGACATCGCATGCATTTATTTTAGAATATGTATTAAAAAAAAGAAATAACCTGTCCACCTACAGAAATGTAAAATATGCACAGGTTATTTGTAAAGAGAACATTTTTGACCAAGCTGAGTACGACCTCATTGAGTTACCATTCTGGACTATAGGTGTCAGTGGAGGCAAAGTGTCCAGGTGGAGCAGCATCACTTTATATTCTCTAGTTAATTCATATTTCAGTGAGGGATTATTTATTTCATATTATTTATTAAATATACTTACCAGAACAGAATGCATTCCCATGTAGACTCTGCTTACACAGACCAGGACACTCCAGCTGAGAGCCACAGAAAAGCCAAAGAGGAAGGGGTACTAGGAGAGAGAGCATAAAAACATGGAATAAAAAAAACAACATTAATATTAGAAAGGTGGCTGAAGATGAACCTTCAAAAAATACAGATCACAGTTTAAAGAGCTTCTTCAGTGGGCTCACGGACCCAGTTAGCTGGACTGCTTTTTTCTCAAAATATTGTTGACGATAACCAGAATATACACTAGAAGAAGTTACAGTAACCTGGCCTTGTCCCTAGAAGGGTATTAATGGCAAAATGCTCAATTTACATGACGACTCCTGGAGACTTCAGTCTTTCAAAAACCGCAGTGCATAGACCATTTAGATAATATATATGAAAGAATTTATGAAAAGTTCACGGTGGGAAAACAAGAATCTAAAGCCATGCTATTGGCTCTAAAGCTGCAACGATTAATCGATTAATCAATTAGTTTTCAACTATTAAATTAATCGCCAACTATTTTGATAATCAATTAATCGGTTTGAGTAATTCTTTAAGAAAAAAAGTAAAAATTTCCTGATTCCAGCTCCTTAAATGTGAATATTTTCTGGTTTCTTTACTCCTCTATGACAGTAAACTGAATATCTTTGAGTTGTGGACAAATCAAGACATTTGAGGACGTCATCTTGGGCTTTGAGAATCACTGATCGACATTTTCTGACATTCTACAGACCAAACAACTGATCGATTAATCTTTTAATTTTCAGGTTAATTGACAATGAAAATAATTAGTTGCAGCACTAATCAGCTCTGTGAGGTTGTACTTGTTGTGCTTTGAGATAAATGCTAATGTCAGCATGCTAAAATGCTCCCAATGACAATGTTAACATGCTGCTGTTAAGCTGGTATAATGATTACCATGTGCACCATCTAAATGTAGCATGTTAGCATGCTGACATTTGTTAATTAGCACTAAACACAAAGTGCAGCTGAAGCTGATGGGAATGTTATTAGTTAACCAAAGTATTTATTGGACCAATTCAAAAGTTTGACCTGATGATGGCTCCAGATAAAACGGTAAGGGATCACCAAGGCGATTACAGTTCATGAGTTCATCCTGAGGGGGCATGCACATCTGTAGCAAATTAAATGGCAATCCATCCAATAGTTGTTGAGACATTTTTACAAAACCACAAATGTCAACTTCATGGTGACGCTAGAGGTGAAAGTAAAGGGGCTAACCTAACACGTTGAATCTTCCTCCATTCCCTGGAAGCGGTTTATGGACTGCATCTTATCTTTTGTAACCTTTTGTAACCTGAACTGTCAGTGAACTTGACGACACCAAGAGTTCAGGCAGTTTGGCAAACTGCCTGAACTCTTGGTGGGATTTTAAGGTTGGGATTTGATAGAATTTTATCCAATTCAAATCCCTGACTGAATCATTTTAGGTTTAGTGTTCAACTTTTGAAGAAACTAAGGTTATTAATGACAGCAACTCAAAAGACTGGAGTGGAGGTTCTTGCCTCACAAATGATCTTAGAGCAGAGAGTGCAGAGGGCACACAAACCCAACATCAGCCAAGTTTTTCTTTGGCTTTACTCATGGAATTAACAGCCCTATCATTAGGTGGAAAAGTTCTATTGCTTTGACCTCTCTGATCCGGCTGATCTAATCTCTCTCTTAACATCCCAGCAGTAAAGTAACCCTCTCCAATCCCAATTCTCTGTCCTTCATCTTAACCAGAAAAGACTCTCACAGGGACACGTGTTCTCTCAACCTTGACTGTCTTACTCTGTTCATTTGCACTGCTGTCCATTAGATCAAAAGGTTTATTGAAACTTAAATTTGATACTTTCACTTCCCTTGAATCACATTCACCAGTTCCTTCTCTCTCTCTCTGAGTGTCTCACAATGTAGAACAGCGAGTCTTTGTTTATCTAAAAAGATACCTTTTGACTCCTCACCGGCACACCTGTGACACGCCCTGTCATTTGTTAACCGCCTGTTTAAACAGAGGAATGTTTGTGGTCTGTGCAACAAGGATTAACAGCTATTTAAAAGGCAGTTTGTTCTTTTGGCCAGAATGACCCACTGGCCCTGCTTTGCAGTGGGGGGGCCGTGGAGAAAAATGTCATGTGGAGCTTTTAATAAGTTATTAAGTCAGGTGCCGTGTGCGTTTCTTAAACTCTGGTCCTTTAATTTAGATTTGACCTGAAACAAACACATACACTGAAAGAAGTATGATGTGAAAAGAGATTGCAAAGTTCTCAACATTTGAAACTATGGCTCACTGAATGTTTGGGACTTCCCTAACATCCCTGCGGGTTATCAAAACATAATCATATCCTGTGGATCAGGGCTAGAACACTGAATTCTAATGTAACGTGAAGAAGGAGAATAACACTGGTGTAGCATTGAGATATTTGTTCATTTAGATGAATAAGTTTGCAGCCTAGTTGTCTTGTCTGTAATAATAACACCAGTTCCACACTGTGTATTACCTCAGAGCTGGGTTAACACTGTAGCGGGGCTACAAATGAGTTATGGGCCCTATTCAACCCCCCATTTCCTCTCACTGTCTGTGCATTGTGTATATATCCTGTTGCATTTAACATAATGTACCCATTAGATGAGCTGGAATACTCCCCTGGTGTGCAGTGTCTTGGTTACTGTGTGTAATTAAACATGAATAAGCGCCATGTAAGCATAATAAAAACTGAAAAGGCCATACAAGACAGGACATAATGGTTAATAATGGAGGAGACACCTCACCATTTCAGCTAATGGTTTCCAAGGTGGCGCTAACATATAAAATATTTTAGGAAATAAAACACTAATCTTCAGAGAAGAGGAGCAGCGGTGCTATCCATGTATTTTACGAGTGTGATTATTGTTTAGGCGGTCTAATTTGATAGGATAGGAAATGAACAAGGGTCTGGGTGGCTTACCAACTCGGCTGAACAATTTCCTGAAGGACATCCTGTTGTTTATGTTGTGTTTCGGTACTCCGAGCAACATAAGATTATTTTTCCAACAACACAATTTCTCAAATCCCAAGTTGACATATTCAAATGGATTGTTGTTTTGTCCAAGCAGGAGTCCAAATCCAAAAGATATTGATTTAGTATCATATCACAGTAGACAAAGAAAAGCAGAAACCAATGCGTCTTGCGTGTTTTTGATTAAAAAATTTGTAATTCAGAAACAGTTTCTGTAAATCAACTAATCAATTAATCAACTAAATAATTTCAGCTCTAAAGCAAACCACTTTACAATTTATCAAATTATAACAAACTACGTGCCAAACTATGAACATGTTGCCTTTAGGGGCCCCTGAGGTAGTTGTCCCCTTTGCCCTTGTTGGCAAACCAGCCTTGGGCATGACTACTTCTGCACACAGGCTGCACATTTCCACGTACACACTGCACAGCCTCTGGTTGCAGCAACTGCATTGAAACACTTTGTTTGCATGCTATCGGCTCTAAAGCTGCAACGATTAATCGATTAATCAATTAGTTTTCAACTATTAAATTAATCGCCAACTATTTTGATAATCAATTAATAGGTTTGAGTAATGTTTTAAGAAAAAAAGAAAAAATTCTCTGACTCCAGCTTCTTAAATGTGAACATTTTCTGATTTCTTTACTCCTCTATCACAGTAAACTGAATATCTTTGAGTTGTGGACAAAATAAGGCATTTGAGGACGTCATCTTGGGCTTTGAGAAACACTGATCGACATTTTCTGACATTTTAAAGACCAAACAACTGATTGATTAATCGAAAAAAAGATCAACAGGTTAATTGACAATGAAAATAATCATTAGTCGCAGCCCTAATCAGCTCTGTGAGGTTGTACTTATACACTGCACAGCCTCTGGTTGCAGCAACTGCATTGAAACGCGTTGTTTTCATCTGTATTTGACAATTACAAAGACAGCCTACTATCACCTGAAGAATATAGCAAGAATTAGAGGACTGATGTCTCAGCAGGATTTGGAAAAACTAGTCCATGCATTTATCTTCAGCCGACTTGACTACTGTAACAGCGTCTTTACTGGTCTTCCTAAAAAAATGGATCAGACAGCTGCAGCTGATTCAGAACCTGCTGCTGCTAGAGTCCTCACTAAGACCAAGAAAGTGGATCATATCAGTCCAGTTCTGAGGTCTCTACACTGACTCCCTGTCTCTCAGAGAATTGATTTCAAAATACTCCTACTGGTTTACAAAGCACTAAATGGTTTAGGGCCAAAATACATGTCTGATCTTCTGCTATGTTATGAACCATCCAGACCTCTCAGGTCATCTGGATCAGGTCTGCTTAGTGTCCCCAGAGTCAGAACTAAACATGCAGGACCGCTCCAACTCTGAGTTATTTTAAATCAAAGCTTAAAGCTTTCCTGTTTGCTGCTGCCTTTTATTAAACCAGATGATCTTATACTGCACTACAGCTTTTACTCTTGTGTGTTATATTTCTATTTTAGCTTCTATCCTAGCTTTTATTTTTAGCTTGTTTTTAATTTCTAATCTTTAATGTTTTTATAACTGTTTTAATTATGTCTTAATGTTCTTTTGCACTTTGTCGCAATGTTCTTGAATGTTTATGTAAAGCACTTTGAACTGCCCTGTTGCTGAAATGTGCTGTACAAATAAAGCTGCCTTGCCTTTCAGGGGCTCTGTGTTTATACAAATGTGCTCACCTGCCACCGTCCATAAGTCAGCATGAAGAGACAGAAGGGTATGGCTGTCCCCGTCATGGCGTGCGTGGACGGCATGCTGTACTCGGAGTTGTAGAAGACCTCCACCTTCACCACGGGAGGGGAGGCTGGCCGGGACCAGCGGACCATGTCCTTGGTGGACTGTCCCACGAAGAGGTTCCAGGCCCAGACCACGATGAGTCTCCGGCTGACCAGGGCGTCGATGTTCCAGAAGAGGAACGGGAAGAAGACGATGAAGAACATCTCGTTGCCCAGCTCGGTGCCAAACGTGAACAGGTAGAAGAGGAACTTGTTGTGGATCAGGAACTCTTGACCCACGTCTCCGGTCAGGGAGTTTCTCCGGAGGGGTTTTGCTCTAGCGGTGTCGGCGGCGACATCAGCTGCTGCTGCTGCACCGGCGATGTCATCCTGCATCCCGTTAACCTGCGATGCGCTCCCATCCCCGGCTGCTCCATTACCAACACTAACATCCGAGCTCGGCTGCACCCTCTTCCTCAGTCCGGGATACTCCGGCTCCGGCTCTCCTCCGCTCTTCTCCGGCTTCGTCGTCGGCCTAACCGGAAATGTCCCTTTAACGCCGCATGCGTTTTGAAACCTCGCGACATGGCGCGGATCCTGCAGATATTTACACATCTGGACAAAAGTCTTTACAAAGTCGGTCGCCATGACTTTAAAAATAACTGTGTGTGTTGTTTAAAAACGCTCAAAACATGGAGTTCATGTTCATCGAGTGAGCTTTAAAGGAGAAGTGGTCTCATTCCTCTTAATAACACATAAAAACAACAGTGATTTGAGCAGCTAACGGAGCAGTTACCGCGTTACTACTACTACCTGGTATCGGATTTCAAAACACAGACCTCCGGCGTGGACGGCAGCATCCAAAGTCCGTAACAGTTAACCATTACTAACGTCGAGGTGTTTCCTATAATTCAACTAACTGCGTCAGGCCGTTAGTCACTGTTCACTCTCCTCCTTCTTCTTCTTCTTCTTCTGCCTCTTCTTCAGCAGTTGAATTAGCGGCAGACTAACGCCACAACTGCGCGCTGCTGCCCTCCACAGGTCATCTATAGACCTCTGTTCAGAAGGTGCAGCAGTTTAACCCAAAAGCATCCCCTCACCAGCCCATGCATTGATCACATGCACGGACCAATAGCCTGTGGCTTGGCGCATGGTCTTCACATGATCAGAGAGTGCTGTTATTCAAATCACCTTCTGCGCAGATCGCAAGCCTCATTTGTCCTCCAACTCAGCTCAGTATCAGTGTTGCTCCTTTCTGGACTCTTTTCTATTTATTATTGATATGGTCTTTCCTGTGCGTCCATGAGAAAGTGAGTATTTGTTATAGTTGTCTATTGATTAGTAACTGCATCGTTATAATAATTCTAAAGTCACCTGTATCATGTCATAATACTCATACTCGTTTGTCTATAAGAGTTTGAATGATAAGTTGTGTGTTTCTGTGTCAACATGCAGTGAACGGGCATATGCGGCCGTCATTAAGGGACCGTCGCACAATTCATCATATCACCCTCTGTGTGCACTCTGCTCATTGAACTGCATGAGAGCCTGAGTCTGTTATTTGTTGACGCTCCCTTATAGTTGAGAAGGCTGTGTTCTCCTCCTTTTACTCCTGTTTAAACTGTTTAGCTTGCATTGTATTTCATACAATACTGTTTGTTTATTATTACTTCATGTTACTAATACCTGCTCATGTTTTCTATTTTATTTTCTGTATTTAGTAACCACTATCCACACTATTCACAAAAGGATTTAAAAACCATCTTCAATCAATAAATGAGTGGTATCTCAAAGAGAGTGTGTGTGACCTGGACTAATTGATACATCGTCATCATATTCATGTTCTTACCGGACAACCTGTGGAGATTGTAAATGACATTCATAGAACCATCATCTAAGGGTTCATTCACTCAGCATCACTAAGGTCACAAGTTTGGTATCCATTACACCAACGCCTATTTTACAACCTCCATTGTGTTGTTTATATCTTCTTCTTCTTCTTCTTCTTCAACTTTCTCCACTTCAACCCTGATAAAACAGACATTCTTTTAATAGGACCAGACAATTTTGCTATAGCAGTTCATCAGTTTATTGGCCCACTTCAATCCAATATCAGTCCTACAGCTAAAAATCTTGGTATCATCTTTGACCAGAATATGACTTTTACTAAACTTGTCCAGACCTGCTTTCTCCAGTTAAGAAACATTGCAAAAATCAGATGCATCTTGTCATCCACGGATCTTGAAGATGAGGGAATGAACCATTGAATATGTCATAGCAATAAGAAAACTTTGTAGAGACAGGGCAATCTATATCCTTTCATGTTTTTTTGTTTTGTTTTAATGTTCTATGTGTAATTTGTCTTTCTGTGATGGAAAAACAATAAAAATAAAGTATAAAAAAAAGTCCTGCATTCAAAATGTATTATTGTATTGGATTCGTATGAACATAGGGTATAACAATGCATTACATTTTATAAACTGATCATGTTTTGAATGTACGTTAACATCTTAATCCACAAAGTAACTAGTAACTATAGGTGTCACATAAAAGTAATGGAATAAAAATGTACAATATTTATATTTTGAAATGTAGAGGAGTAACTAAGTATAAAGTTGCATAAAATGGAAATAATCATGTTAAGTACCAACACCTCAAAATTGTAGCCTTAAGTACAGTAGGCCTACTTGGAAATGTTCTTAGTCATTTTCTGAAGTAGTCCAATTATATTTTAGAAATTCCAGATACCATAGATTGAAGCTATATTAATAAACACATATTTCTTGACATAATTACAAATATTTTCCAGTAACATTTTTAAAAACCTTTTGCCACATATTATTAGTTATGAGTGGTGAACACAGGAACTGTAAGCCCACATCAAATACAAGCCTATCCAGTGACATGGTCTGATAGAAATCCTATATTTTGTTACTGTCAAATAAATAAATAAATCTCAGAATCGATATCCATATCAAAAGCAAAAACAAAATTGAAGTTCATACAAAAATAGAAATTAATTTCCAGGTCAGTGCATACAGCTCTGAGAAGCCAGAGACAATACGACCAGAATAACACCGGAAATCAGCAGGTTTTCTTTCAAAATAAAAGCATCCAATTTAATGTGTTTTTTTATGTGACTATTATGTAATACTTGAACATGATGTATCTGAAGACCGATCTACATTTAACAGGTTAAGATCCACCTGACGTGTAGTCCAGCATGGCTCTAGCCTTACATGTGTTACAAGTACCATTTAGGTCAGATTCCACATTAAATAATTGTATTTACACTGAAAAATGCCACATTCGGCAGTGAGACTTTTACTTTTATTTTTTTTATACTTTATTTTTTCCCTTTTTTTCAAGGTTGTTTTCAGACATGCAATTTACAGTTCGTAATTACAATAGTTTATAAACCAATTTTTAAGTAGATGTGCTTATAGACACACTCATTAAGGCCACTAGAGAAAACAACTTCAACATTAAAAATTTAAATAAAATTAAAGGGACTGTTTGTAACTTTCAGAAATGCTTGTTAACAGCGACACCTGTGGCCATTAAGTCAACGAAAGTCAGCATCGGGTTCGCGCTTGTGCTCGCTCTACATAGACATGAACGAGCATCGATCACAACAGTGAGGCGACACACGTCAGCTAAATCCACAATATCACTCTATATTTCACCTGCTTGGCAGGAATGTTAGCTGACCAGACGAAGGTCTCTCCATGAATCACTGCTGATCCTAGTGTTTTCTTTTCCTGCTTCAGCCTCCCGACCGCGGTCGGAGGGAACAGGGGAGACGCGGGCTTCACTAGATATAACTGCGGTTTTGGTGCTTCCGTGTAGTTTGTGTTGGAGTCTGAGTCTGAACAGCGTAGCCACATGCTAGCGCGCATGGGACACCGACCCAGTAGATTTATACGTATAAAAAGTTACAAACAGTCCCTTTAATAAAATAAACAATAATAATAATAATGATAAAAAGAAAGAATAGAGTTAAAAATAAATAAATACACATAACAAAAAAATTAATAAAATAACAGTACAAATATACGAGAGTAATAATAAATTAAATCAACAAATAAGTTAATAGAAAATATATAGTAATATAATTTACATGGGCACAGACTTTTATTTGTAGAACCTCAGTCCGGAAGTACGTCATAAGTCTGGTTAACTTGACTCTTGTGGTCCACGCTCTGGTCTTGCAGACAGCTGAGCTGAGGGGGGTATTATATTATATTATATTTAACATCAGCACGACCACCGAGCAGCTCCGAGTCTCTGTCCGGATCCCTCATAATGCATGGGGGCAAGAGAGGACTGGTGGCTCCGCAGAACACTTTTCTGGAAAACATTGTCCGGCGCTCCAGCGGTGAGTTTTTACTCTAAAAAGGGAAAACAAGAATGAATGAATGTTGATTTGGCATGTCAATCAAGGTACCACACAGGGGCTGCCTCAACGGGATGCTAAAGTAAACATTTAATGTTATTCACATGTTTTTTTAATGGAAAGCAGCAAGACTTTATTGTAATTTCTAAATTGTTTTACCTAACAATGAAATATATGCAAACTGATGAGTTCTGCAATATGTCCAAATTCCCTGGATTAATAAACTAAAGTCAATATAATAGATTATTCTTAAGATACCCCTAAAGACATATACTGTTATACTTATATCGGTAAAACTTTACAATAAGGGTACATTAATTAACATTAGTTAATGCACTAATAAGCCATAATTAACAGTTAATTAACAGTAACTAAAGTGGGTACATTAATTAACATTAGTTAATGCACTAATAAGCCTAAATTAACAGTTTATTAACAGTAACTAAAGTGTCTAATAAGCATTTACAAACGGTGTTCATGTTAACTAAGGTATTAACATATACATTATTAATTAAGGTTAAGTAATGCTTATTCAGCCTTCTTGTGCATTTATGAAGTATTACTTCAGGGACCCATGTTTTCACATTAATATATCATAAATTATGATATATTACTTAACCATAATATATCATAAATTATGATTGTATGATTTCTTAATGATTATAATCATTAAGAAACAGGACGATTTACTGCTCTGTCGAAGTCCATTTTATGTTTTATTGCTTATTTTATGATGGCTAACCTTTCTAATAAAAATCTCCTTTATTTCTGATGAGTTCTTCTGGATTCTTACAAACTCCTTTTTAATTTTCTTTTAGGAGATGTATAATGTGATTTGTGTTTATGGTGACTCAGTTGCACTTTATGGTATATGCTATTTTATCTCTTGCAGTGTTCCATTAACTAGTGTATCATTGTGCAGTAGTATTTGTTGTTTTATATTTCAGAAAGGTAATACTTGTATTAAAAATGTAATATTTGGATTGCCAGTCTGCGTGGCAGGTAATAGCTTCCCCATGAGAGTGAGGCTGAGTGTGTGTGCAAAATGTCAGACAAACAGTTGAATAAAGACAATGCAACATCAGTTAAATTACTGTTGTATATTTCAGAAAGATTTAGTCTGTGACAATAATCTGAAATTCAGTCAATATTGTCTGAATCTCACAGACGCTGAAAAACTGCATACAGCTGCAGAGCATTGATTACAACATAAACCCAAGCCTCAAGTTCAAGATAAGCCTGCAGTTGATGCTTTGAGTTTGACAGCTTCATTGCTGACTGTATAAATTGGACAATATGTCCTCAGTCTTTTCTCAGGAGACAGCAGCTCTGTCCGAACTGCTGTGAAGCTGCAGAACTTTGCAGCTCCTCATCAATATTTAATTAACATTAAGGGTGGAAGATAAACATTTTATCAACAACTCTTCCTGCACAGTGGCTCGTCTGATTAGCACTGTTTACTGCTGCTTTCTATATGAATGATATTGTTTCAATTATATATGATTATTAAAATAATGTTAGTAGTGGGAGAGTTTGCTGTATAGTGATAATTGCAATATTTCAGGTACAGATTTACGTACTGTATATTGCATGACACTGGTCAGCAGGATTTATGGGAGATTGTAAATTGTAAAACAAATATCAACATATCAGATTCAACCAACTATTTTCTTATTGAAATTTACAAAATAATTGGCAAAAATATCAATCAATGGCAACACAGCACAAATCAGTGGAGTTTCAATGAGGTTGCAGTTGCATAACTCCAGTTGTGATGATCATAAGGATGCTCCGGCTTTCACTGACAAACCCCCAAAATGTTGATCAACAGGTGCACTTTAGCCTGCAGGTGTGTTATTAGTCGTGACTAGCTTTACTGTATTTTGTTGCAGAAACCAGTTTCCTGTTGGGAAACGCACAGATCGTGGAGTGGCCGGTCGTTTACAGCAACGATGGATTCTGCAAGCTGTCTGGATACCACAGAGCTGAAGTCATGCACAGAAGTAGTGCATGCAAGTAAGATAGTTTTTGTTGTATAATGGCCTGAATGACATACAGTATATGTTGATTGGCTTCATAGTGGTGCAGGTCCAGGAATCATTAAGTGACTAATACTGTTTTTGTTAATGTTGATGCATAAAGAAGGTCTCTGAAAGCTTGCATCTATAAGTAATATATTTCACAGATCAGAGTGTGCAGATGCTTTTTCTTTTTTATATTTAAACACAGCTCCAGCACCTCCAAAAATCCTTGATCTTGCTATTGTTATCTCTGGAAAGTGTGACCACTGATTTGCAGCAACTCCAATACAGATTTAAAGAAATTTAGAAAAAGTAGTAATGTTTGTCTTTAAAGGGGATCTATTATGCTTTTCCCCTTTCATTTAGTGTGTTATATAGTTTTTTTGTCCATGTAAAAGGTCCGCAAAGTTACAAAGCCCAAAGTCCACGCTAAAGGGAGTTACTCTCCCCCACAGAAACACTGCTGCTGAACTGTCTGAAACGTCTTGCTTGAAGTCCCGCCCTTTCTTCTGTAACATGGTGATGTCATCAAGTAACACATTTTCATAATACCTGCCTAGTGGCTAGTTTGGCACGCCCTCAAACAAAGCTAGTTAGAGCGGAGCTGGAGCAGAGTCTGAAGAGTTTGGTTCAGTTGATCAATCACAACAGAGTGGGCCAGCTGACCAATCAGAGCAGACTGGGCTATTTGGGAAGGGCGGGGCGCAAACAGAGCGTTTCAGGGGGTGAAAAGCAGTGCTGCAGCACAGCCGGTATGAGAAAAATAAAGCGTTTTTTTTTTTTTTTTTTTTTTACATTAAAGCATGTAAACATGTTCTAGTAGAAACTCAAAATACAAGTATGCACCTGAAAATAAGAATGATGGGTCCTCTTTTATCTTTTGCCTTTCTTTCCTGGTTACCAGCTAAAAACAACACGCTCCCTTTTGCCTCTTGGTATTCTTCCTCTCTTATTTTGCAGTTTCATGTATGGTGACCTGACTGATAAGAAGACTATAGACAACATCAGACAGGCCTTTGATAACTATGAGTCCCATTTCTATGAGGTGCTGCTCTATACAAAGAATAGTAAGTATCACTATTGAGCCATATATGTTTTCACTAAAATCATCACATGCATGATGACATTTACTCCTATTTGTCCCGTTTGTTTGCTTTCTCTAAACTCTCATTTTAATTGCTTCCTAAAGGAACACCGATATGGCTCTACATGCAGGTCGCTCCAATCAGAAATGAGAACAACAAGGTGGTGCTTTTCCTCTGTACCTTCAGGGACATTACGCTTTTCAAACAGCCAATAGAAGATGAAGCAACTAAAGGTGAGACAGATCAGATTTTTCTATCTAGACCACATGGTTTCAACCAGACTGCATTCAGCATTTCAGTGGAATCATGATAAACTGTTTGAGGTCATCCTGGCATTTTAATGTCTTATTCCACACACTAGAACACACATTTACATCCAAGTAAATGTCTCATTAAGGTCCAGCCAAAGCTCAACAACACCATGGAGGGTGCAGTGTAGCCGAAAAAGTCTCAAGCACACATGAGTGGTTGTGACTTAACAGACGTTTGTTTCCTGGTTTGTAACATACAACTGTCCAGGTGTTACGTGCGCGGGTCAGTGAACACTGGTCTCTGAGGGTGCCATGTCCCAGGGGATTAAGTGTGCCACTAAGACTTTTACGTACATCAAGCAGAAACAAAGGACACTCAGGCCACATGGGGATGGCAAATGTATGAAAACACTGATTATACGCAGAGATAATAAAAGAATATCAGTCGCCAGCCAGCTGACAAAATTTGACTGGTTTTACAGTGAAGATTTTAACACCATCAAGTCCTAGAAATGCAGTTTCTTCCAAGAACAGTCCTGGAAAAATGACTTTCTAAACTGTAGGTATCTTTTAAACCTGCCTGTATGGTTGTTGATGCTGGAGAAAATAAATCATTTTCAAACAAGTGGGAAACACTTTATTTCAATTTCAGTAATGCAGTCACTATTGTTATGGGTGATATTAAAAAAGTTTTTAAATTTTAAATGTGGGAAATTTTGTATGAAAATCCATATTTTGTGCTGCGTGCCTGCATAAAATTGTCTGTCTTTTTGTGTCTGAGCAGGATGGACGAAGTTTGCCAGACTGACGCGGGCGCTGACCAACAATCGCAACCTGGTGCAGCAGTTAGCACCGCTGAGCACGACGGAGGTCAGCCACAAGCCCTCCAGACTGGCTGAGGTGAGCAGCGTCCAGGTCTAAAAGAAGAGTTTGGTTTCAAATGCTATGTATCTACTTAAAATACCTCAGGCTAAATCAAGAAAGTGCCTTAAAGACAGAAGAGTCTAAAATGAATATACTTACCAACATAAAGGAAAAATCCACCCCAAAATTGTTCAGCATTTCACAGACATTTTTAAAGATTAAGGTGCTTAACTACAGTTCCTTGATGTACTCACAATGTTAAATATTCCCTCTCACTGAAAGGCTCTCCAGCTGGGGTCAGACATCCTCCCTCAGTACAAACAGGAGGCCCCTATGACCCCCCCACACATCATCCTCCACTACTGCACCTTCAAGACCACCTGGGACTGGGTCATCCTCATCTTCACCTTCTACACCGCCATCATGGTGCCCTACAACGTCTCCTTTAAGACGAAGCAAAACAACTTGGTTTGGCTGGCGCTGGACAGCGTCGTGGACGTCATCTTCCTGATTGACATTGTGCTCAACTTCCACACCACCTTTGTGGGTCCTGCCGGGGAGGTCATTTCAGACGCGAAGCTCATACGGATGAATTACCTGAAGACGTGGTTCGTCATCGACCTGCTGTCCTGTCTGCCCTACGACATCATCAACGCCTTTGAACATGTAAATGACGTGAGTGAAATTTTTTTATTTTATTGCTAAAATGTCTCATGCGTTGATACTTAACACTGCATATGAAAATCAAAACATTTCTGATTACTATGAAGGAGGTCATCACATCTTCTTCTCGAGCAAGTCATCTCCGCGAGTCTTCAATTTTCCACAGGAATACCACACGAGCAGAAGACTCTCTACTCCCAGTAAGGAAATACATGTTTTTTTCTTTTTAAAGCTGCAATGATTCATATTTTTTATATTGATAATGGATCAAATGACTGCATGTAATGTTAAAGGAGTCACTTATAGTGACAAATCCGCAAAGAATTATCACCTGTCCTGTTCAGGTATAGAGACTAGTGTTTTAATTTAACTGTAAGAGTGGAGAAATGGCTTTGTACAACCATGTTAATACAACAATATCAGCACTTATTGAATCCAAGGGAAACCTTTTAAACCATAAAATGTAATGCCGCAGGGCTACAACTTGTAGTAATTTTCATCATCAATTAATCCAATCCAATCCAAGATAAGGAAAACACAACGATTCTTAGTTTCAGGTGATTATACACTAATAAAAACATAGTTATCAATATTATATTCCTTTTCGGCTGATAGATCCTCCAAAATTTTACATACTGTTGCTTTAATTAATCATTTGCTCGATTAAATGTCAGTAAACAGTGTAAAACTTCACATCACAATTTCCCCAAACCTAAGTTGACATAAACAAATTGCTTGTTTTGTCCAGCCAACAGTCTAAAACCTAAAGATATTCAGTTTATAATCATAGAAGACTACAAAACCCAGAAAATAGGTGTAATAGGTAAATAATTAAAGTTAATTTTTGTGGCTTTAATTATTTGATCATCAAAATATTTGCTGATTCATTTGACTCACATCTTCCTCCCGTCTCTCGTAGGGTCTCAGCAGTTTGTTCAGCTCCCTGAAGGTGGTCCGCCTGCTCCGGTTGGGCCGGGTGGCCCGGAAGTTAGACCACTACCTGGAGTACGGAGCAGCCGTCCTGGTTCTGCTAGTGTGCGTCTTCGGTCTGGTGGCCCACTGGCTGGCCTGCATCTGGTACAGCATCGGGGACTACGAGGTCATCGATGAGACCACCAACACCATTAAGACAGACAGCTGGCTCTACCAGTTGGCCCTGAGCATTGGGACTCCTTACCGCTACAACGCCAGTGGTACAGGACAGTGGGAGGGGGGTCCCAACAAGGACACACTGTACATTTCTTCTCTCTACTTCACCATGACGAGTCTCACCACCATCGGATTTGGCAACATTGCTCCAGCTACAGATGGAGAGAAGATTTTCTCAGTGGCTATGATGATGGTGGGCTGTAAGTATTCAATTATGTGTTTCAAACATTTTATAAAAATCAAAAGAAATATTGTGAAATTGTGATTTTTTTTCTAAATCACGTTAGAAAACAACAAGTTTAATAATACATAACAAATAATATCATTCTATCATTACTGTTATTGGTATGAATGGTGGTTAAACGTGGCATTTTGACAGGTGATGGTGCTTTTTGTATTCAGGCATATGACCCAACTGGGTCGAGTATAAGGACCGACTGGGTCGAGTATAAGGACCGACTGGGTCGAGTATAGCGACCAACTGGGTCGAGTATAGCGACCAACTGGGTCGAGTATAAGGACCGACTGGGTCGAGTATAGCGACTGACTGGGTCGAGAATAAAGACCGACTGGGTCGAGTATAAGGATCGACTGGGTCGAGTATAAGGACCGACTGGGTCGAGTATAAGGATCGACTGGGTCGAGTATAAGGACCGACTGGGTCGAGTATAAGGATCGACTGGGTCGAGTATAAGGACCGACTGGGTCGAGTATAGCGACCAACTGGGTCGAGTATAAGGACCGACTGGGTCGAGTATAGCGACTGACTGGGTCGAGAATAAAGACCGACTGGGTCGAGTATAAGGATCGACTGGGTCGAGTATAAGGATCGACTGGGTCGAGTATAAGGACCGACTGGGTCGAGTATAGCGACCGACTGGATAGAGCGGGGGACCCCAGTCAAAAGCACGAAATTGCAGCTTATGCAGTTTAAATAGATAAAATAGAACAGATAGATAAAATGATTGCCATGGGTCCTAATTTGCCATGGGTCCTAATTTGATCACACACTATCAATCATTGGGAAGGAGACAGACACAGATACAGCAGACACTAATTTACTCATGTGCTCTGTCTATTTTCGTTTTACACAATATGCAAATTAACTGTAACTTTCCTAAAATAATATTAATCTGTTTTGTTTTGTTTTTTCAGATGACATAAATTACATAACTAATAATGTTGGGGAAGAAATAAGTTAACATTTTACTATGATGACTGTTTCTTACAGTAGTTTATTCTTGGGACCCCCAGTTGGTAGTCCTTGTATGTTAAATAGGTTGGTGGGATGAGGAGGTTAATGAAGCAGTAAATGGAGTCACACAGCCGTCTAGTACAGATACACACTCAAGCTCTTTCTATCACATGAACAGACACACATTTAAACAGCACAAGGCCTACAATTGTTCCTGCAGTTCTTCCAAGCCTCTGACAAATAGCACAAACCCTAAACATATCATTGGCCGGTGGACAGTTTGCCAAGTGAAATTCAAGTGAAGCTTTTCAGAACAGCTTAAATCAAAGTGGCCGCTGTTTTTCTTCTTCAATGGACGTACAGTACAACCTTGACAGTCTAAATAAATCTACAGCAGAGGACAAAAGAACAGCAGCTCCACTGTTGTTTCAGTGGCATGAAGGCAATATGATTGTGTACACTCTCTTCACTAGAAAATGTTTACGTTTGTGACAGACCAATTTCTACTGGCATATGCCACTCACTGTCTAAAATGGCATGTTTCACTGGCAGATGCCACATCCAACCGACATACACCAGTTTGTCTGGTTAAGTTGATGCTCAAGGCAGTGAGAAGGTTGTACATTTAAGACGGTATCTGTAAAGTGCCAAACATCAACTTTAGAAAAATAATTCAATATAAACTTAGAGTAGAATTTAACAATTTTATGGTTTTGTCATTGAAACTTTCTGTGTGAACCAAGTCATACAGGGCTAATATTTAGCCAGCCCAGCTAGAACAAAGTGATTAGTGTGACAGTGACAGCTGCCTATAAAGAGAGGTTATCTGCCACTTGTTATAGTGAAACAAGCTACCAGTTTATGTCAGCAGCTGCAGGTGGGAAGTGATATTTCGGTAGAACAACAGCTGTACAGCATTTGTCACTTTTCGATCTCCCCATCACTCTACAGCAGACGACACATACATCTTTTGATTCCATTTCATTCATGCGTTCATCCATTCATAATGTGCCAGCACAACCTTGCAGGAGCCAAAACAATCTGGTTGCATGCTAATCACGATAAACGGCTGATTGTCTGCCAGCTGCCAGTAAAGCAACATATGGTGTAGATGTGCAGGTTTCTTTCTGCACAGATGCAAAGTCAAATTCAAGCTCAGTATCATCAACTCTTAGCTGCTTCTTCTTACTGATAAATATGTGGTGTATAGCAACAGATCAACATTGTTGTATGCTCATTTAGATAATGTTATCTTGACTTGATGTAGTTTGCATGCAATCACAGATATTTTCACTGGCATTTTAAATCTTATTTTGATCTTTTATTTTTAATTTTAATAATAGATAATTTGGTATATTCTTTACACTCAACAGTGTTCAGTAATTCACAGGCTCTCTTGACTCTGGTCGTGTAATTCACATTTAGCTGCAGCCTCTGTGGTTGAAGCACTGGGGAGGACTCGGCTTTGTCGATAATAAAAAGTGACATGTTCAGACAGCCTGCTCTATGTAAGTCTGTCTGAAGGTTGGTCATCACTATTGTCTTTGTGTTAATTCACTCATATTGACATTTTTTGGGCCCCTTCTCTGCTTTAATTTGTTGTTGTTTTTGCTGCTTGGTCGCTGATGCTTAATGAAAAATACAAGGGACAACTATTTTCTTGCAGTAAAAGCAATCTGAAAGATTTTCCTTTTAAATCTACAACAAGCACAATACATACATTATATTTTTTACATCCTGTATATGTTCTGATTTTGATTCAGATCCAGTGGAGCAGCGGTTTTGAATAGGACACGACTGTAAATCAGATCAAGCTTATTATGTCGAGTCTTGTGTAAGAGGGACTCACAAGTGATGCGCTGCTACAGACCATAGCATGTTGTATAACACTACTGGCTTATTATCAGTCTCTTTCAGTGTCTAACCTATACTCAAACTACTTGTAATTTAGGGAGTGGTGAATATTGAATTCACCTAATCCCATCTACCCCAAATGTTTCATTCACAAAAATGAGTCTTTTCACCTTAAAAAGTGATTTGTGGGAAGTTATTATATCTGAAACAATAAGACAAACCAACCTCATTTACTTTGAACTTCTTCATATAAATAGAAATCTATTTTTATGCAGGTGTCTGTATTATTTCCATCAGCCACTGCAGTTACAGTAATAGCTCCACCTTCAGCGTCACTGTGATTTGTGTGAAGTTATTATATCTGAAACAATAAGACAAACCAACCTAATTTACTTTGAACTTCTTCATATAAATAGAAATCTATTTTTATGCAGGTGTCTGTATTATTTCCATCAGCCACTGCGGTTACAGTAATAGCTCCACTTTCAGCGTCACTGCGTCCACTGTCAGCCTTTGCTTACAGTCACGACTCGCCTTCCTTCACCGACCTTTGACCCTCTCCTCTAAAACAGCATGTAAAGTGATGCAATAAAAACATTGAGGGAAACACAAACTGACAGCTACGCTTCAAGGTCTGTACTTCCAAAACTAAACACCCATTATTCTGGTGGTGTTTCGATCACGAAGATCACTCAGTCACACGGAAGTGTCGGCTTCAATTACCGCCTATAAATCTCATGCTACAGATACAGTAATTATGCGAGAGGATAAGAGGAAAAGGGAGAGTTTGCCTGCAGGCTGGAGTGTAGTAAAAGGACAATGAGCCATCACGTTAGATATGTACCCTAACCTCTGCGATCCTGCTGTGGCGACTGGAGACGACTCTTTCCTCTTGAGTGGGTAAAACCTCACGATAAAAGATACTGACTGACTCTTTGAGGTCACTGCAGCACAGAACTCTCACTTAGGAAATGTGCATTACGAATTACATTATAAACGCTCAATCCACCGCTCAATGACGCAAACAGAAAATCATATACGCAAATTAAAATTTCATAATATGCTTTTATTTTGTTAAAATGTTCTAGTATCAACTCAATTGGAAAAAATTATAATTTTCTGATGATTATTTCACATGATAGGCTTTATAAGGTTAACATTCAATTTTTAATTAAGGTATTTGTAAAGGGATTTTGAGGGATAAATGAATAGATAATGGATTGTAATATAAAATGGTATTTTGAGAGATAATATGGGTATGTGGTATGGGTATCAACCTTAAAATTGTAATTGTAACCAAATAAGGAGGAAATGAAAAGCTTAAGGGGAAAAGGAATGGATAAATTAATGGTTATATATTACGGTATTAAGGTAATGGAATAGTCAATAAGGGGGAAAATGAATCTTATCATATAGGTTTATGGGTTTTCATATTTTAAGGGGTAAAACATCCTTAAAATTGACCAAACCATGAAAATCACCCCTCATTATTTATCCATGATAACTATCTCCTTCCATGTAATGTTTCCTTACAACGTGCATATAATCCATTAAAGTACCTCTATATGTTAAAATAATTTAACTTGTGAACTCCTAAAACATAATGGTTCTTTTAAGATACAAGTTAAAGGGTACATGTATTTTCTTTTTTTTGTAAATTACATTTTTTACACCCTTAAACCTCTTTAAAACATGCTTATAATCCATTAAAATACTTAAATATGTAATAAAAAAATTAATTTACACAACAATGAAACCCATATTTGAGGTGAAATGCCTTAAGAATGTTTGGAGTACAAATCCTATAAATATAGTTGTTATTACTTAAAAACATTTCAGACCTTCATGTGAACCAAACTCCTAATGACCCCAAATGGTTTCCTAGAATAAAACATATCGTGCTTCTCATGTTGTCTGTTTGTACCTGACTTTGCTCTTCATCTTTTGTTATAGCGCTGCTGTATGCAACCATCTTTGGAAATGTCACCACCATCTTCCAGCAGATGTACACCAACACAAACCGCTACCATGAGATGCTCAACAACGTGCGCGACTTCCTGAAGCTTTATCAGGTTCCCAGAGGTCTGAGTGAGAGGGTCATGGACTTCATCGTCTCCACCTGGGCCATGTCTAAGGGCATCGACACAGATAAGGTATAATTATCATTGTTAGTATCATAAAAAACATACGGGTTGACAGATGGACAAAGGTAACAACAGATCACTGAGTGCACTCATTGACACTCAGGGTTCACTGAAACTTTGCTGGATATTGTGCACCTTTGGAAAGGGATGCCAGATTATTCATAATCATAACATGTTAGTAAGTGATATTTTGGATGAGCTACCGCCAAAGTAACAGCAGATTGATAGTTTAATAATCACTATAATTCATTTTATGAAGGAAAGGAAAAACACCCTGAGGAAGGCAAGAGTGTGTCTCTGTATTTTCTATAATACACTGACGTCATTTTTTATAATAATCCTCCACTGGAAACTCAAATCTTGAGTGACTAGAATTGGTTTTTTTATGCCACATCCTACACATGGATAAGGGTACATTTTTACCTTTTTAAAATTACTTACTTATTACTTTTAGCTGGACTGCTTTGGAAATGCTTACAGTACCACAAATGGGTATATATACAGTATATATATACAGTATACAGTATATACTGCATATACATGTATATATATATATGATATATGATACATAGCTAATGCATGTTCCCTTAAAGGGACCCTATTATGCTTTTGTGCTTATTCCTTTAGTGTGTTATATAGTTTTTTGTGCATGTAAAAGGTCTGTAAAGTTACAAAGCCCAAAGTCTACGCCAAAGGGAGTTACTCTCTCCCACAGAGACACTGCTCCTGAACTGCCCGAAACGCCTTGCTTGAAGTCCCGTAACGTGCTGATGTCACCAAGTAACACATTTGCATAATACTAGCCTGGCGGCTAGTTTGGCATGCCCTCAAACAAAGTTAGTTTGAGCGGAGCTGGAGCATAGTCCAAAGAGTTTGGTTCGGTTGACCAATCATAACAAAGTGGGCCAGCTGACCAATCAGAGCAGACTGGGCTTTTTGGGAAGGGCGGGGCTCAAACAGAGCGTTTCAGAGGGTGAAAAGAGGTGCTGCAGCACAGCCGGTACGAGAAAAATAAAGCGTTTTTTGAACATTAAAGCATGTTAAATGTTCTAGTAGAACCCCAAAATACACGTATGCAACTGGAAATGCGCATAATAGCTCTTCTTTGATGACATATTAACTGCTCTGATATCTCATCATCTCTCTCAGGTTCTCTCAATTTGTCCCAAAGACATGCGGGCCGACATCTGCGTCCACCTCAACCGGCAGGTGTTCAACGACCACCCAGCGTTCCGTCTGGCGAGCGACGGCTGTCTACGCTCTCTAGCTGTGGAGTTTCAGACCACGCACTGTGCACCTGGAGACCTCATCTTCCATATCGGAGAGAGCGTCGACACCCTCTGCTTTGTAGTCTCCGGCTCACTGGAAGTCATCCAGGATGATGAGGTCATCACAATACTAGGTAATCAAACGCAATATTATGATACAGACCAAGTCAGGTTTTATCTGTGCCTGTCGGTATAAAAGTCATCCAGGATGATGAGGTCATCGCAATACTAGGTAATCTAACGCAATATTATGATACAGACCGGGTCAGGTTTTATCTGTGCCTGTCGGTATAAAAGTCATCCAGGATGATGAGGTCATCGCAATACTAGGTAATCTAACGCAATACTATGACACAGACCGGGGTCAACTTTTATCTGTGCATATTGGTATAGATAAAACTAGAGCAAAGGTTGTCTCAGTTCAAAGATGCATTTGAACTTTTTCCTCAGCCCATTATACTTACAGGCTATCTGAATATAGACACTTTTATTCCTATTATAAGTTTTCTCTTTCACTGAAAGCTCTCTGTATGCTATAGATCCACAATTTCTGTTTACTACTATGCCCCTGTGTTCTCCTTTAAAAACAAAACATCACATGAGATGTTCATGTCAAAGAATTCAACACTTTCTGCCTGTTATAAACACAGTGATCATGTCCACCTCCATCCAGGTAAAGGTGATGTGTTTGGAGACGTGTTCTGGAAAGAGACCACGCAGGCCCGGGCGTGTGCTAATGTCCGAGCTTTGACTTACTGCGACCTGCAGGTCATCAGGAGAGAAGCTCTGATGACGGTGCTGGAGTTCTACACGGCGTTCGCCAACACGTTCTCCCGCAACCTCATTCTCACCTGCAATCTACGAAAACGGGTAAAAAATGACTCCTAACCCATTTGTGCCTGCAACTGAAATTCTTTATTTCCTTTAGTGGAAGTGTTCTCTGGGGAAAATTGCAAACCCCCAACCTTTAAATAACTCTGCACATGCAACGATAACATTTCAGAAGGTTATTTGGCAAAAGAACAGTCACAAAAATGTAGTGAGAATAAGGAAAAGTTATTCTCTGGGTTCCAACTAAGACTCTAATTCATATTTGATAAACCTTCGCTAGGATACACATATATTAATCCCATTAAGGCATTGAGATGTATTTCTTTGCAGTCTTGAAAGTGAGTTGCTCATATATCGCTGTAATATTATCCAGTGGGAAGAACATCACATTCATTCTTAATGTTATAAATTAAAACATGCACTTTTATGAAGGAATTAAACAGACTCACATTTACTTATACTTATATTATATAATCTCTGTATCTAGAAAAGTTCAGGATTGTGCCTCAAGTTAACAAAGCAAACAGTCATAACAGCATGTTTACAGAAACACGCAGGTTTATAATGATTTTATAATGTTTTAAGTAACTATATACTTTAAATGTCCTCTTGATTTTTCTAGTGTGTTAAAGCTCCATTATAAGAGGTCTTATGTAATAATATATACAGAAATCATAAAGTCAGTGAAGCAGCTCTAAATCTAAACATTTTCAAGGCAAATTGTGGCTACATGTTGAAAGATTTATGTCCTGTACTTAAAATGTATTCAGTGAAAACAAAGCCATCTATTATTCATTTGAGCAGCTTTAGAAACAGTTCGTGCCTTCATAGGTTTAAGAATTACTCTCTGCCCTCTTTACTGGCATGTACTCCGTGAACTTGCATTGATGTTAATATAAACTGCACACGGACACAAGCTAAAGGTGTTACAGTCCACACAATCAATGTATTTGCTTTATTTTGATCAGTTATGTGTTATACAGCAACATTTTTAACCTTTTCCTGTCGTTTTCAGTGTCTTTTTCTTTTGCGTTTTATGAAGCTGATTTGATTAAACATTTCTTTTTTTACCATAATAGAGCTCTTGGAGATGAACTGGGCAATTGGATCAAGATTAGACTGAGAAACTTCCAGGAATGGAGGTTTTCTCTCACATCGTGGCTTTAAACATAAAATCTAAGTTGGGTATTATTATATACCAGAAACCAATTATTAACCATTGGCAAAGTTTTAACTAAATAATGCTTATACATGCTTTATTAAGTATTTATTTACCATTTAACAACATATTATAATCATCTGTTGCAATTTTCTAATAGACATCCAAATAATGTTTATAGACTGTTTACAAACGAGTTATTAACCATTAACAAAGCATTACAAATATCTGGTCTATGTAATGTTTATAGATATTTCGCAAATGATTTCTTAAAGGTTTATAAATCATTTAGTAATCATTAACAAATACTTAATATAATATATAAAATGTTATAATGTGTGCAACAACAAACTGTTACAATAACATGAATTATAGCATTACTAATAATTAGTAAACATTATTAATTATCATTTTTATTGTTTGTTAATTGTAAAATTACTATTAACTAAAGCTTAATTAACTATCAATTTACCATTTATTAATGATAGTTATAAGAAGTGTTACTGGTAGTTTCAGATGAACCCACGGATGAGTTAAATGTTGAATTTCTAAAGTCTTGTAAACATTCAACATGGGGGATTGAATCATTAATATAACTGCCAAAAGGACTGTAGAAGAGCTTTGTATTCAGGGGAGTTGAAAATGATTTGAATTTTGAATTATTTTCATGAACACCAGAGGTTATTGCATTTATAGTTACCATCACAGTCTCTTCAACAAGATAGATTTAAGGTTAGAAGTTGTATCAACTTCACTTCTTTGTCTTCTGAGGGAATTCAGAAACTCTCAGGACCTAGATAGAAAGATATCGCTCCATTACTTCATTATTGCTCCATTAACGGTTCCCCTAGTGCATTGCTGCTTTCAGTTCTTTAATATTTCAACAGGTCTAACCCTTGCTTTAAAGCTGCATTATATATGTACGGTCTGCTTCCTCCGAGTAAAGCTCTGCTAGTGTAATTTAAAATGTGGCCTCGGTGTGAACGTCCCACATCCTCACGCACAGATTCTCCCTCTTGCAGGTCATCTTCAGAAAGATTGCTGATGTGAAGAGGGAGCAGGAGCACCAGAGGAACGATGTGACTCTCTCCATTCCTGACGACCACCCAGTCCGCAAGCTGTTCCAGAGGTTCAGGCAGCAGAGAGACGCTCAACCGCCGGGAGAGTCTCGCACCTACTTTGATCATAACTGTTTGCAGGTGGAGCCGCCGCAGCACCGCCATCACTCCGAATCAAACTCTTACACTCAGTGTCAGTCTGCATCTTCTCAGCAGCCGGAGTACGGCTCCACGGCGCAGAACAATGCGCCCTGCACGGGAGGAGGGAACGCAAGCAACGGGTGCAGCGTGGCCGCACCTCCACAAACGTTCGTCCACACCGAGACGTCAGAGCAAAGCTGCACACAAGAGGCTGGGGAGTCCACAGCGAGGCCTGGTGCAACGAGTCAGCTTTGTCAGAGGGTCAACAGCCCTGTACGGAGCGGTGGCGCTGGTGGAGAGGGAGCTGTAGGTGGTGTCGCCAGCAGCAGAGGTGCTCGAGGCTGGGCAAAGTTCAAAAACGCTGCTTCAGCTGCACCACCGCCTCCTGCTGTCGAGCCAGAAAAGAAGCCGCAGAAAGCAGAAGAGTGGACGAAAGGGTCCCAGTCCTCAGAGCAGTTAGCAGCCGCCAACAAGAACCAGGATTTGGAGGAAAGCGGAGAGACGAGGAGCACAGAGGGGGGCAACGGTGCTGGAGAAGCAGGTGAAGAGATAAGCGCCCTGCACAAAACGGACTCCTGTGACAGCGGCATCACGAAGAGCGATCTACGCATCGACCGAGCCGGAGATTCAAGAAGCTCCTTTGAGAGAAGTCCGATGGAAAGGAGTCCGATGGAAAGGAGCCCGATGGAGAGAAACCCGTTCGAGCACAGTCTCGGGGTCGACTCTCTCAAACCCTCTTTTGTTCAGCCGGTGTCTGAACAAGCGCTCCTTCAGGCCACCCTGCATGAGGCCAAGCTGGAGCTGAAGGAAGACATTCAGAAACTGAGCGGCCGCCTGTCGGTCCTCGAGTCTCAAGTGAACGAGATCCTCAGGCTGCTGTCGATAAAAAGAAGACTCTCACTGCAACCGACAAGGGCCAGAGTGAAAAATCAGTCAGACTCAGTCGCTGCCTCTAAGCTCACACCGAAACCAGACGATGGGCCTTTTTGAATTGACAGATTTTAAAACCCACAACCTGGATCTCTAAAAAACTGATTTCTATAAGCACCAGTTTGCATGACCTGCTGGACTCTGGCCTGCCAAAGAAATGTCTTGCATTGAACACTAGACTGCATGCAGAAATCCCTTTTTAATGTTCGCTTATAGCACTACAAAAACCCAGGGACTTTTCTAATATTATTTGACTTGTGAGGCACTTTTATGGTCCTGTGTACACAACACAGTCTCACGGCAGTTTGTGAAATAGTCACGAAATTTTATCTATTTGATTTGTGTACATAGACACAAATTTACCTTTTTTGTGATGCTCAGCACGACTTTCAACAACGTATTTTTTGTGAGTTTTCCTACAAATGTCCAGCAACACATGACGCACGTGTCAATCTCCGCTCCATTCTTCTAAAAATAAAACTACTTAGTTAGGTTTAAGAAAATATCCACTTGGTTAGATTTAGGCAACAAAACTACTTATTTAGGTTTAGGAAAAGATCGACTTGGTTAGGCTTTGTGAAATTCGTGTCTATGTACACAAATCAAAACATTAACTTTAACGGGACTATTTCACGAACTGCTGTGCAACTGGGCTGATATAATATTAGATTTGAGAATGCCAAAAAGAAACAGGAACAATTATTGAACAAACAATAAAAAACAAAACAGTTATTGCTAGGAAATGAGTACATTTTAGAGGCATTATGAAACAACGTAGAGCTATGTATGTCATGTATGAGACTGATGAAGGCTTTTGTTGAAACATATGAGACTGATAGGAGCTGAAGTCAAGTCACATTTTTCCTGAATGTTAATTTACAGTTTTTGGCAGAACACCTGACCAAAGGGTTAAGCAAGAAGGTTCACATGCCATAACTTACATATACAGGGACCTATTATTCTTACGCCTTGCTTGAAGTCCCGCCTTTTCTTCCGTAACGTGGTGATGTCACCAAGTAACACATTTGCATAATACCTGCCTAGCAGTTGGCACGCCCTTAAAAAAAACCTAGTTAGTGCGGCGCTTGAGCAGAGTCCAAAGAGTTTGGTTTGGTTGACCAATCACAAAATAGTGGGCCAGCTGACCAATCAGAACATACCGGGGCGGCGACAGGAGCTGAAACAGAGCGTTTCAGATAGTAACGAAGGAAGAGGTGCTGCAGCACAGCCGGTATGAGAAAAATAAAGTGTTTGTTGAACATTAAAGCATGTAAACGTGTTCTAGTAGAAACCCAAAATACATGTATGCCCCATGAAAATGAGCATAATAGGTGCTCTTTAAACAACTTTAACTTGCTCATGTCTTTTATCAGGCTGAACAGACTGGAGCTCAGTAAAAGTTTCCACATGCACCATGTATGTTAAATAAATGTCTCCCTTTATTAACTGTCAGGTAATAATATGTGCCTTACAATATTATAGCCTCATTCAGGGTTGTTTTGATGAGACATAATCAACTCTTCTTTTATAATAGAAATGTTAACCCTGTTTGCTTTTTACCCATTTTTAGAGGATAATGGAGGATTTTCTCTCTATGCATTCATTTTATGATCTGTTTAAAAACTATTTAAATTGTGTTTGAGCTTCATTCCCATGCATGATGTGAAATATTAATAGGAATGCAATAATGGCATTTAATGATAGATTTTTATTGTTAATTATCACAATTTTTTGGTGAAAGATGTATTTTCCTGAAACAAGACGGGAATATTTCAACAATATTTCAACAACTGCAGCAGACTCACTGTATATTCCTTCATGTAACTATGCCACTTGCTCAGGTATATTTGCTCTAATGTTGAATTTCAGTACGAATGGTTTTATCTTTTCTTTCTTCTAAGATTAAATGGATATGAAAATCATGTTTTTTTAGACTGCAGAAGATTTAAAATGATGGGTTACTACACACCGCTATGCAAATCTAACTGAACTGGTGATGCAAACATTTATTTATTCTGTTTGGATAATAATGATAATGATGTACATGAACAGACAGCATGGTTACAGCTTTAGTTCAAGATGTTTACAATTTTTTTGTGTGACTGTGAATCATCTCAGTGTGAACTGTGAGGAAGCATGTGGCTGTTAGTTGATTCATCTATTTCATATCACATGTATAAATGACGTTGCATGCATCCTGGGAACCTGTCAACTATGAAATGAATAATGAAAACTGATGCCTGCTCACCATCTGTTGTTTATTCTCCTCTGTTATGCAACAAAAGTCCGTTATGCAAATCAATCAAATCAAACATTGGTAACTGTATGTAGAGTATTTGCATGTCTTTGTTGATCCAAGTGAGTCAAAGTTAGTTGTGAACATGAAGAGTTGCTGCAATCAGGTTAATCATTTAGTTAATTCTTCTTTTTTAGGATTATTTTTATTTAATAGTTGACAGTAGAGACAGAAAGGAAACATGAGGAAAGGGCAAAGGGAACAACGGAGGTGCCAAACTTGGTCACTTTTGGTATTGGCGAGAGCGGGCGTCTTCACATTTTCAAAATTAAAAAGAAAAATCCTTTCTTATTCTCAGTGCTGATATGGAAATAGTAGCTTATAGGCTACATAATTAAAAAAACAATTCACTTTCCTAAAGCAAGCTCAAAAGTCTGCAAACAATGGCTTGCACTCAAGTTAATGCATATACAGTATAGGACTATGTTGAATGTTTATGCAGTCCATCAGAACACAGGGTGGCAGTAATGTCTTATTTGTGTCTTTGCAAACGGAAACACGCATGCACAGAACAAAAACGGCTTGAGGGTTGTGTCTAGAAGGTAGCCCGTAAATTGCGAAAACGTGCAAAAACTCTCGCGAGACTTGCAGCCTGACAACCTACCCTTAACTTAACTATTACGAGAGAGTTTCCCAAATTGTGGGTTACCTTCTAGACACAACCAGGCTTGAGGGCTGCAGCAGTTTGGGACCAAAGTAAGAAAGCAGGTAAATATAATCATTTCTGGAGTTTTACTAGTTTAATTATCGCTGGACTTTTGCAGCATTTTACTGGAGAGTATGTTCACATTCTCGTTTTTCTTAGCTTCAACCTGCAGCTTTGTCAACAGGACATTGCACTAACACAGTTAACTCTGCTCTGAGGACTTACAGTAATGTATCCATGTTGGTTTTAGTGACCACAATATAGTAGATATATAGACAGGAAAACTAAAGACTGGGCAAAAGATTGTGTTGCAAAGTTTTTATAAATCCTTTTTTTTGCGAAGAAACATTATTAAAGATATAAAGAAAGATCAGTAACTGGAGGAATGACCACTGGAAGATTTGTCCAACTCAAAAACACAAAACGTCCTTAATGAGACAGAATAATCCAACAGAAAAAGCTAAGATGACCTTCCCTTCAAAATTTAAAAATAGAAAACAGGAAAAAAGCAATGCAAAAAAAACAAAAAACAGGAGTCAAACTCACCCGAAGTCAAAAGCTCCTCCATCTCTCCTCACTAATAAAACCAAAATATCTTCCCCAAATAATTCACTTCATGTTTGTTCCCCAAGCCACGCCCCCTTACACCTGAGGAGAACAGACCACCTGAAGAGTGTTGACTTGTGGGAGGTGGAGGGACACCAGAGGTTTAACCTTGCAAGGCTTTTTACTATTAAACACTTTTAACTACACTATTAACATTACTAACTCTATTTTCAATTATGGGTGTAAGATAATATAAAATATATTGAAAATCATGTTTTCTCAGAAACACTATTGATTTTGAATTAATAGTTTACATGCAGAGATTAACTCAGTCAATACTCTATTTCATTTGCAAAGAGATGTGCCCTCTCAAAGTAGTGCTGTGATGTTGGATGTTACAGGGACTGTGATAAATGCAAATGCAATGGATTTTCGAACCGTGACACAATATCCTCTTCAAATAATAGGGAAGCTTTGTTAAAATGATTGCTTTATTTTTCATGTTTTTCTTTAGAAGACATTCCCCTGGTTAATGTCGTTGTTAATTACTTGTTTCTTTGAATAGAGTTGTAAAAAAAATTCAATCCCTGGACAAATCCTGGGTCGGACAGTAGAAACTTTTTGTTTTGAAATGGAGAAGTTATTATTCTTTTTTAGTACAATATCACACTTATAACCTTCATTAAAGTAGGATTTATTAGCCAGGTGTACCTAATAAACTGGTTACTTAGTGTATGTCCCTAAATCTGGAAACCTCTAAGAAGAGATGATTTACAATAATGAGCCAAAATGATGTTAGAAAATGAGCTTTCTGATAAAGCATTGTTATTATTATTATTATTTTTTTAATCAGTACCGAGATGGAGATGCAGCTTCCGCCTCACGAGGGAGACGAGCTGTCAGTGGTCGACATGCACACAGGTGGAGAGCCTTTACGGATCATCCGCAGCGGCTACCCAGAGGTCAAAGGTGACAGCGTGCTGTCCAAACGCCGTTACGTCCGGGAACACCTGGATCACCTCAGGAGGGTGCTGATGTTCGAGCCGCGGGGACACTACGACATGTACGGCGCCCTGATCGTGGACAGCGAGCTGACCGAGGCTGATCTCGGGGTTCTGTTCATGCACAACGACGGGTACAGCACCATGTGTGGGCACGGCGTCATCGCGCTGGCGCGCTTCGCCGTGGACTACAAACTGGTGAAAGAACCACAGGCGCCAGAGACTCAAGTGAACATACACTGTCCCTGTGGTCTGGTGAAGGCGTTTGTCGAGTACTCTGATGGTAAAACAGGAGGAGTGAGGTTTCTCAGCGTGCCAGCGTTTGCGTTTGCTACAGGTAGGACACTCACCAAACTGTTTTCAGGTGTTTTTATATTCTACATGATTCACTTAATTACTTTTCACTAGATGTGACGGTGGCGGTGGAAAAGTTTGGTGATGTGATGGTTGACATCAGCTATGGTGGAGCCTTCTACGCTTTCGTAGACGCCCAGAGGTTTGGCCTCGATGTGACCAAGTCCAGCACTCGAGATCTGGTCGACGCAGCCACAGCGGTGACCAACGCCGTCAAATCTCAGGTGATCAGTTCATATTGTACAGCTGACAGGAAATAAGAAACCCTGTGTTAAATTACTACACAGTAGACGTAGATGCAGACACTTAATGTGCATCTAACAAACACAATAACATTCAGAATTTTGATTTCATTTATTACTTATAAAGCCTTATTTAGAGCTGGACACCCCTATCTAACTATAAAGCAAGGAATCTCTGTCTGTCTGTGTGTCCTTCGCGTATCTCGAGAACCGTTTGTCCATTCGACTTCATACTTGGCGGGGGTATTGCTGAGGACCCCATGGAGTACTTTGTCGAATCTGGTGCAATTCGGACATGCGATGCGTTCAGTAAGGGATAATGTACAGTGAGCCCGTCATTATTGTGAAATAAACCCCAACAGTGCGATGCAGCACTTGTCTTGCATCGCCCTGAAGGGGTTTATTTCCCAACAATGACCAGCTCGCTGTACATTATCCCGCTTATTACATGGCTACTGTAATGGCAATTTTCATATCTGCAGTTTAACACTGTACCTTTAGATAATCTCAGGGCCTCACATGTTCAACTTCGTCACCATAGGACAGTGACCTGACATTTTAGTTCTCTGTAACTGCAAACAACAGATTGCTGAAATACTTGTTATGTCTTGTGATGCTCTGTTGTCTGCTGTGTGCTGACGCATTGATACACTTTCTATCCTTCTCTTCCTTTCTTCTTTGCACTTATCTTCGTGTTATGCTTTAAATGTATAAATACTGACTACTCTTTGTATTCGGGGCTCTCTTGCCACAGTCCACAACAGGTGGCTGTGCTCGTGAGTCCATCTGCAGATGTTTTAGTTATTAATGTATGCCTTTTTATTAAATTCACTGAAAGACAAGTTGTTACGTTGGTTTGTGTCACCACACTACTTACTTAAAAAATCAATAATTTGACACAAAAACGGTCCGCCAGAGGCCAACATCAGTACTGCACCCATAGCAACAGTCTGTTATACATAGCAACGGTCTGCTGTAAAGAAATAACAGACCGTAGAATGCTTTAATTTACCAATCAGAATCGAGTATTCAATAAAGCAGCGTGATAAATATTAACAAACTTTTAATAAACAAGCGATTGCGCTCTGAGCAGCAGCGGGGGCGGGGCTTCAGAGTCGAACATGTCGTCTGCAGCGGGCCGTTCAGCTTTACTGCTGGATGCTGGATGTACTAACGTTACAACTAAACTCTTCTTCACCTCCCTGGAGTCAACAAGCAATGAGCTGATGATCTGAGCGCCCCGACAACGCCACAAGAACTTGGGGGTTACCTTCTAGACATGACCCAGTAATACCCAGAGCCAAGCAATCGGCCCGCTCCGAACGGGCTCTGCACTAGTCTTTACAATTTAGACTAATGTAGGGAAACAGAAAATCTTGTGTAGTGCAGCTTTAATTCGACAGCAGTGTGCACTTTTTCCCATTCATAAAATTTGCATTTGGCTTAGTCATTACTAATCATGAATATAAGATACAAGACAATTTATTTAGAAGGCTCCTGTATATATTGAAGTTTGTTTTTTTAAGAAATAAATACATTAAATAAAAAATAACCTGGTAATATCAGTAACGCACGGCGCAAGTTTGTAGATCCAGACGTTTTTAGTTGTAAATTTGAGCACCGCATGACTTCACAGTTTGGTGTTACCCAAATCCACTACATGGCCAAAAATATGACACCCAAAACCTACACTTATATGTAGTTATTGATGTCTCGTGAGAACCCCCTGGACATCAATATGCTGCTATAATAGCCTCAACCCTCTTGGGAGAGGATTTCTGCAAGATTTGAGAACCGGGCTGAAGAGATTTGCTGCCATTCAGCCACTAGTGAGGTTTGACGCTGATGTTGGGTGATGAGGACTGGGTCGCAGTCAGCGTTACAGCTTTTTTCAGTGGGATTGAGGTTGGGGCTCCGAGCGGACCTCTCAACACATCAAACTGGGGAAAAAAACATGACAAGAAGCATTAGGAACACAAGTATATGCAAAGGGGTTGTCCACATTGCGTATGTTGATTTTTCTATTTGTGTTATTCTCTCCTAGGTGAAGTTGCACCACCCAACCAGTGATGATTTGGCCTTCCTCTATGGCACCATCCTCACTGACGGCAAAGATAATTATTCCTCTGATCCCACCGCCAACATGTGTGTGTTCGCTGAAGCTCAGGTACTTTACTGGTGCGGAGAAAATACCACCTTGTCATTTGACACTTTTGAGGAGAGCTAATCTGAAACCTTTGAAACAGGTGGATCGGAGCCCCTGTGGTTCTGGTGTTACAGCCCGCGTGGCTCTTCAGTATCACAAAGGCCTCATCCAGCTGAACCAGACCAGGACGTTTCAGAGTGGAGCTACTGGATCCCAGTTCACAGGGAAAGCTGTCGAGGTACCAGGGTTTCTTTCATAAAGGTTTCTGGGTTTGACTGTCATGGTCAAAATGATTTTATGATACAGAATGAAACTAAAATATCAGATCAAGACTTAAGTAAATGAGTGGATCGACTCTGTAGGCTTGCGGAATATTTGTTTTCTATTGTAGAAATGTAAATTTCATGGTGGTTTTTATAGTATTTAAACTGGATTTATGTGGCGAGCAGAAAACCTCAACAAGTCACTCTGGTTACAAGATGAGTTCAGGCTTACAAGAACCTTTTTGAGGACTTTCGTTATTGTGGTTCTGCTATTATGGCAACATTTCCATTTCTAAAAAATACAACGTACAAACTTCTGTTGACGGATTTATGTTTGTGATTTTCTGTTCAGGAGACCAAGTGTGGAGACTTCAAGGCCGTAGTGGTGGAAGTTGCCGGCAAAGCTTTTTACACTGGAGTTTCGCGCTTTGTGCAGGAGCCAGATGACGAGCTGACACATGGTTTTCTACTGAAGTGAGCCTCAATTACAGGTTGTGTTATTAAAAAAAAAACAGCTTAAAACCCAACAGAAAAGCTCTCCAAGAAGAGTATTGGATCTGTAATAAACTGTGTTAAAGAGATTGTATCAACATTTTCTGTTTTCTATGTAAGAGTTAGCAGCCTGTTCTCATTCCCAGGGCGTCAAATACCGACGCTTTGTCATGGCCATCGGCGTTTGATATCGCAAAACGTAGTAGTAGTAGTTTTCCTAAAACCTAAGCACATGTTTTGTTAACTTCGCAACATTCAGCATGTGTTTACTGTGACCAAAAAAACATGCCGGGGGGTCTGACAAAGCGTCAGTATGTGACGAGTTTTGATGAGAACACGTGAGTAATACATTAATAAATGATATATGTACCATTTTGTTTTGATTTCATTTTGGGTGAAACTATCCACCATTCATGAAGACTAACAAAGATTTTTTGGGGGATTTGTATTAAATGTGTGACACCATGGAGGTCAGGTATTCTGTTCAGTATCATTTACTGACCACTAGATGGAGCAATGAGCCTGGCAGCTGTCAGAGTCTCTGAAGTTCAATAAATACTTAAAGAAACACATAAAGATCCTTCCATCCTTTTTTTCTATTATATTGTTCACTTATTCCTATTCAGAGTCGTAGCGGTAATAAATTACTTTCTGACCCAACGTAAATGCTGCGTAAGAATTAATTCAAGTGCATGTGCTTAATAGCTAAATACAAAAACTCCTTACTATGTTCTCCCATTTATTATCATCAGGTCATTGTACAATGGAAGGCAATATTTAAATTATAAAAGACCAATGGAGGTGTTTGACACTGGATGGATTCACACGGCCGAGGGGACAAATTGAAATCAAAAAGGTTTCACGTCCACGTGTGATGTTTTCTACAAGAATGAAAAAACATCACATGTGGATCTCACAGAGTTTAAAATATATTTTTTTTGTAGTGTAAATCCAGCCAGTGTAGAGAAAACATATTTCATATATTCAATAAAAACATAAAGGAGGGCACTCCCTTCAGAGGGGGGAAAACAGGTGTATTGCATCACTGGGTATTGTTTTAATGGCATTTAGCATAGTAATTATGGATTTATATGTGCATGTGTAACAAGCACGCAACCTTATATATATATAGATATATGTAATCTATGGGTGTCCACACTTGTTGAGAAATTGCAGATGAGGCCCAGGCCTTTTTGAGAGTACCTACTCAACAATTAAAACAACAGAGTTAAGGCCAGCTCTTAACAGGAAAAAAAAATAAAACAAGACAGTGATCAGATATATAAATGCTGCACGTCAATAATGATGAATAGAAAAGAAACATCTCAGCTGCGTCACTTGCAGTCGAAACCATGTCTGTCCAAACACCGCGGTGTCTCAGTCCTGTGATGGTTCCGACTGCAGGAGGACAGCAGCGTCAACAGGAAGTTCAGATTCAGTCTTTCTCCAAAATAACGATCTCTTGGACGACTCAAAAGCAGCCCCGCTCAATCTATGAAATCAGTCCGTACAAAAAGGGCCCCTTGTGTCTTCAATGGAATCATCTTCCTGTTTGGATCGAGCAGTTAAGGAGTTCTGCTCGCTGCACGTTTCACTCTGTGCATAGACGTACAAAAACAGCACAACGTTTTCCTATCAAACAGGCGAGAGCATCTCTTACACCTGGAAGGAAACTTTTCTCCGGCGGGGAAGACGTCCCGCTCTCCTTAAAACATTTCTTTAGACCAAACCGATCCTCTTTCTCCAGGAATTATCTGATTTGGTCGTCAATAACAACTTTTGGCTTCTGCTAAGTTTAACATCAAAAATCTCAGAGGATGAAAGGTTGTGCTGTGTGTGGCGCTGCGGCGATGATGCAAGGCCGAGCCAGGGGCGGGAACGGTGCAGAGGAATGTGCAATGTCAGTTCGACCCCAGAGGGAAACTAATGATGAGCAGGGGGTGTGGGCGAGCGAAACCAGGACGATGACCTCGACTCCGCTTAGAAGTTGAGCTTTGTGACCGGTCGCTCTCTGCTCGCGTCTGTGGCCTGGCTGTTGATGCGCTTGCGGTTGCGTTTCATCTTGGACAAGTCCTTGTCGAAGACCTCGCCCGATCGCAGCGCCGACACCAAGTCGTCAAACTCGCCGCCGTCGTCCTCCCCGTTTGCCTTCGCTTTCCGGGCCTTTCGCTCCTTCTCCCTCTGCTCCTTCAGCTGGTGATGCAGACATGAAAGTGATTGTATTTTTAAAATGATTCTCTTTGAATTTATCAAAAGGTACAGTGTGTAGGATTTGGCAACATCTAGTGGTGTGGTTGCAGATTGCAACCAACTGAGTACCCCTCCCCTCACTCCTTCCTTTCTAAGATTACGGTAACGTGAGCCACCGAATGCAAAACCGTGGTAACGCCGTTCGCCTCGCTCAGAGGCCATCCTTACCATAATAACACTTCTTTAGGAGCGACTAAAGTCAGACGGCGGCTGGCGGTACCACAGTTTTGCTCTTGCGGCTCACGTTATCGCAGTTTCACAAGCATGTCGAAGAACTACGGAGGGCTCATTCTAAGCTAACGAAAACATGATGATTCTTAGTTTCAGATGATTATACACAAATGAAAACATTGTTGGCTGCACGGTGGTGCAGTGGTTAGCACTGGCGCCTCACAGCTAGAGGGTTGCAGGTTCGAATCCGGCTTGGGACCCTTCTGTGTGGAGTTTGCATGTTCTCCCCGTGTTAGCGTGGGTTTTCTCCGGGTACTCCGGTTTCCTCCCACAGTCCAAAGACATGCAGGTTAGGTTAATTGTTGACTCTAAATTGCCCGTAGGTGTGAATGTGAGTGTGAATGGTTGTCTGTCTCTATGTGTCAGCCCTGTGATGGACTGGCGACCTGTCCAGGGTGTACCCCGCCTTCGCCCAATGTCGGCTGGGATCGGCTCCAGCCCCCCCGCGACCCCTAACGGGATAAGCGGTTGCAGATGAGGATGAGGATGAGGAAAACATTGTTATGAATATTATATTCCATTTCTGCTAATAGATCCCCCGAAATATTACACACTGTTCCTTTAAAGCAAGACTGTAAAGGCTGTAGCAACAAACCTAAATTCAACTTTTGAGTTGTAAAAGGAAGATTGTGATTTTAGCTTCTGTTAAGAGTTACGTAGTCTCGCTTTAACTCTGAATTTCTGAGTTTATAGAATATTTCAGATTATGCTCTATCTACTCTCATATGGAAACGGGGAACGATCACACACCTGAGCTTCCATTTTGGCCCTGCGCTCCTCTTCCTCTTTGCGTTTCCGCATGTTCTCGTTCTCCTGCTGAGCCTCAGAGAACGACTGCAGGAACTGGTCAAAGATGCCAAAGAACTCATCTGGCTGCATCCGGCTGGCGTCCTCACCGAAGTGCTTTACTGCCCTCTGGAACTGTGGGACCAAAGAGAAAGGGGGCACACATGGGATTAGATTTACAGCAGGACGCAGTAGGACCATGTTTTACTCCGACTTTGACTGTTTTACAGGAGACTCGTTAGGTCTCAGCTCTTTGAAATAAGAGCAGGGTACCAGTAGTCGGGCTTTGAAGCCCATGCTAACCCAGATCTGACCGGCTACTGATTACAGCTCAGGACACAGACTGGAGCCAGAGCCCAAATTAAGGCAACGTGTTTGTCGAGTGCTTTTCGCAGTAAGTTAAAAAGGAGAACATCCAGATGTGAGATCATGCTGAGAACATACACCTTCTGAGATCTGTCCATGACATGCAAACTCTATCAGCTGGAGCAAAGATGCATTTAACTTACTCAAATTATTTGTAGGGCAGCAACTAATGATTATTTCCATTGTTGATTAATCTGTTGATTATTTTTCTCCATTAATTGATTAGTTGTTTGATCTAGAAAATGGTGAAAAATGTTGATCTGTTTCTCAAAGCCCAAAATGGCATCCTCAAATGTCTTGTTTTGTCCACAACTCAAATATATTCAGTTTTCTGTCCTAGAAGAGTAAAGAAACCAGAAAATATTCACTTTTAAGAATCAGAGAATCTAGGCTTTTTTTTTCTTAAAAAAATACTCAAATTGATTAATCGATTATCAAAATAGTTGGCAATTAATTTAATAGTTGATGACTAATCGATTAATTCTGCAGCTCTAATTATTTTTAATCACTCAAATTAATAGTTCACTAATGTGCAGTGCATTCAGATGTGTTTTGGGACATCATTTCTGTGACAAAAGTGCCTAAAATGTCCTGTTTTTTCTTTACATCTTGGTATTCTGAAACAGTTTTATTAATTGCACTGTGTGTGATACACAAACCAGATGTACAGATTCTGTTCAAAGGGTCAGCATGTTCTCTGGTTCCCAGTCATGAGTACAGAGGACCACTGTAAACAAATATTTAACTGCTGGACACCGTAAATGATTCACAGAGACTAATGGTTGCCATGTGACCAGCTGAGCCCTTGTAGCACCACACTATAGGGAGAAAAACATGCTCAGAGATAAAAAAAACTCTGCACCAATAAATGTGGGCAGACACATAAATTTAACTTCAGGGTGTCAAGCTCTCCCTAGAAAGGTGAATATGCTCAGGTTTCTGGTAGTAAAAAAGCCTATTTCCCTCAACAAAATCCAGGTTAGCTGTGATTGCTTTAGAGACGACGAAGTGCTCAATGGAGTAAAATAACATCCTCCGCCTCTGTTCCTGGTTTCCTCTCTTGACCTGCACACATGGCGACGAGCAGGCTGACTAATAAAGCATCAGAGGTGCTGCAGCAGGAAGCTGACACACTTCACTCCCGCTGTTCGCTTCCCCACAAAGGTGACTGATGAGGTCGATGAGGCGTGTAGAAACAGCTGTGCCGAGAGGAAATGGGATGCATGCTTTCAAGTGACAGTGGTGCTGCGGTGCGTACCAGTTCCTTGGCCTCGGTGAGAGAGTCCTCCACGTCGGAGAAGCTGAAGCTGGCCACGGTGATGAACTGACTCACCACCGACACAAACTTGTCGCCCATCTCCTGCGGTCGCTTCTTCTGGTATTCCAGCTCCTACGAGTGAAAGTTATCCAGGAGAGGAAATTGAAGTAAAAATAAAAATGCAACTAAACATTGTATAACAGCAGTGTTATGTCATAGTTCATTGTGACTCACGCTCTCCACACTTTTCAAGGCGCTGCGCATGTTGCCGATATCTTTTTCCAGCTCAGTCATGCTGCAAAAAAAACAAAAACGAAAGCGTCATACAAAAATGGAAAGCAAACAAGAGAGTAAGTCAAGTTCTCCACAGCTCCACTTACTTGACTTTAGCGGCCTCTGGGAGACTCTGCAGGTCCTCCTGGAACGTCAGCACTTTGGGGTATTTCTTCTCCAGGATGGTGATCAGGTAGTGCAGGAGAGTGATGTTCCTGCAAATAGAGACACACTGAGGCGGACCGACCTTCAAGGCAGTGAACGTGTCAAACGTGCAATATATCGCTTTTATTATGTACGGTCAGATATGAATAACCAGATGGACTTTCATCTATATCACATTCCCTGTATTCCAGATGTGACTTTTATATATTGCACGCCGTTCTTTTAGTTACCGCCTGCAGGTTTTGATGTTACAATTGAAAAACGGTTCTTACTTGTCGATACTGGATTTGGTATCGCCGATCTTGTTGAGCGAAGACACCTTGAAGCCGTAAGCGTTCCCCCTCTGACCCTTGTTCATGAAGTTTCCAAAGGCCAGCACCACCTCCAGCAGCTGCTTTAGGCTCCTGCTGTGTAAGATCTCCTTAGATGCCTTTGCCAGAGCTGAGACAGGAAAACATAAAGAAAATACATGTTTTTAAAAGGTGTCTAACTGATGTGTTTTTAGACTTAAGTAGCTTGGCAAATATACAAAGGGAAAAATATGACAACAGAGATGCTTCAATGGTAAAAATAAATAGAATTCAAATATCATTTTCATCTTTATACAAAAAACAATCGTGTTTGAGTTAATGTCACTTTCCCCACCTTCAACTTTGGGTTTGATCTCAGCTATCCGCTCTGCAAACTTCTTTTTGAAGTATAAAGACTGCAGCCTCTGCTGGTAGTGGTTTATTCTGGACAGGGGATGGAAAATGCGTGTCAGAGGAGAACAGAAATAAGTCAAAAATAATAAATTATAAACACGGGAAATCCACCAATTTAGACAAAAGCCACAAACATGGACATTGTGCTTGAGCAAAATAAACCAAGCCGCCTGTGTGCTCACATATAAAGTTGTGGTAATGAAGCTTATTTTTGGCAGTGTTTTTGCATTTTAGCTTATAAACCACTGACTCTGCAGCTAATGAATACCACAGTGACATCTGTCCTCCAGTCCACTCTGTACTCCGAGTAAACTCCAATGACAAAAAACTGGCAAACTACAGTAAATCATTAAAAACAAAGCAAAAAAACAAACGGTATAATTCTGCATTTAACTGACACGTACGTTTCTCTGGTTTTAATGTATTTATGCACTTAGTGGACGAGTCGTGACACGTTTCCTTTGTTCCTTTTTATCTCACAGGACTTATTACATAACTGTTATTATATTACAGACTTGATTTATTAACCAACACATTAAGAGTGATTCACACATTCAGCTATTGTTCCTGGTAAATACAAAACCCATGTGTCATTTCACTTATCTGCCCCGACTGAGAGGAAACAATGGCTATTGTTTGTCATCTAATCTGCAGAGTGCTGCACTGATCTGATGCTGTCAGGTGTGAGGTTGGATTCTGTTTAATACAGAAATAAAAAAGGCAGCACATGAGGAAGAAAAACTGTAAAGTACCTGCTCATCTCGTAGAAGAAACGGTCGGGTTTCGCCATTCGGTCCAGCTCATGTTTGTGCTCCTCCAGAAGATCAACGTCACTCTTCTCTGGAACAAACTTCAGCAGCTGATGGAACAAGAAAAAACTCTTTAATATACATTTCAAACATTCACCTGTACTGCAAAATGAAGAAAATCAATAAAATATACTGTTATCAGAGTGGCTGATGTTTGGCTCTGAAAACGGCTAATGGCTAAAAGCTGAAGGTGGTGCTGACAGGCATCAACTCACTCTGCTGCTATTTTTAGTAAGCGGTCAAAGTGCAGTCACTAAACGAAAGCACATTTGATTCATCTGTTAATCCTAAACCTGATGGCGTACCTGCTCCAGCATGTCTTTGGGAAGGTCCTCCTGTTCGTCCATGGTCAGAATGGCTCTCTTCATCTCCTCATTAGAAAGTTTCAGCCTGCAGTAAAAAAACAGATGCATTACTTTAGCTATCCTTCATATTTAAGGGTGTTTTCACAAGTCATAGTCTGTTTGGCTAGTCCGAATCAGAGTGAAATTTATACTTTTGGTTCGTTTTCCATTTAGTTTGGTTCGGTTTCACAGTGCACAAATTAAAGCGGAACAAATAAAAAAATATTTTTTTGCTATGGGGCATGTACGAAAGAGCGAGTTTATCTTTTCCGAGAGCTGCCGAAGACTTTGACGTATTGCTGTTGAAGTTTTTTTGACTCTGCACTGATCAACTCTGCACGAATCCCTTCTCTTCCAGTTTATCTCAAATGATTTTATAGACCTTTTCATTGTCATTCTGTTGCTATGGCAACAACTTTGGTCCAAGTTTACTTCCTGTGAGCTACTGCATGAACAAACATTGCAACAGCAAATACAAAAGAGGCCCATCTGGTATGACTCTGTTGTCAAGCTTGGAAAGGTCTACAAACGTTGCTATTTTTGTGGACTTTATTTAGCATATTCTGTTATGTTCTCTTCGACCCAGATGTCAAGCAAACCTCGGACTTCTGCACAAGTCCAGGTCAGTCCTCTCCCACTCATGTTAACCTGTCGTCTACCTGCGTACATCTCAACAAATGCCCACACAGGCAGCCTGTGTTTTGGTTCACTACTAAATAGTGTACTAATTAAAACGGACAAAGTGTTGACATGTGAAAGCGCCATAAGAAAGCTTTTAGTTACATTTAAATAATCATACTCACTTAGACATACTAGACATTATTCTAAAGAAAATGAGAGATGAGTTGTTAAATAAAAAGCCCCATCAGACTGGAATAACTTTGACTGTATTTATCATCATCTTTGAATACTAGGTTTGTTCTTATCTGTATGTTTTTCTCGACCTTGTGTAGTTTCGTACTATTAGTACTTCAGTACTTTTTGGTCTGGCATTTGTTAATTATGTTTTCTCCCTTTTAGTTTCCTGTAGATGATGCTTGTAAAAAAAACGTTACTGTAGTAGGGGAGGTTTGGGGTTGTGGGAGAGCCCTGCTTGCTTCTGTCTGCTGTCACTCTATTACGTGTGTGTCTTTATGCTATTATGTTATTATATATTATTTGTTTTTTATTGACTCTTATTGATCTCATTGAAAACAAGATTGTGTAACCTCAAATTTAACTTTCGAAAAAAAAAATTAAATACATTTTAGACACAATGAGAAAGAATATAAAAAATCCATTACAACCTGTGCAGTGTCAGTACTGTTTTATAAGTGTTATGATGCTGATACAAACTTACCGCGAGAGGAGGATGTTACAGTTTTGAGCGCGACGGCCGTCGATGACTGACAGCTCCTTAGATTTTTTAGAGCTCAGCGTGTCGTCTTCTGCCTCTTTCTGTGAGCAAAGTGATGAAGAAGTTAAGAGCGTAACAAGCTATTTTAACGAATTTAGTTACAGTCACCCACAGACACACAACAACAGAGACAACACATGCCCTCAAATCCCACACAAGACCGTAAGATACAGCACAAAGACTTTGAAACACACAGGGAGGTCGTCACATTAAATACATGCAAACAACTGAACAAAAGTCTTGCAGGTCGTATATTCTGTTGGTGTCACATTGAGTAAGAAGAAAAAGTACAACAGGCACATGACGTATGACATACAAATAAAGTCTGATTGAATCCACGAGGAACAACACAAAATCCAGATTGTACTGTACTGTAAGAGCACTCACCTGTTTGCTGTTATTGATCATAAAGAAGTCCTAAAATGCAGGCAAGAAGCAGGGAAGATGTAAGCACTCATTAGAATAAGTAAAGCAGTTACGTGATTGCAGCCCATAAAAACAAACGGCACATGAATCAAAGCTCATTCGACAGACGACGACGGATCCGTCAGTAATGAAGTGAGCAGCAGTGAGACGTGAGTGAGTTGATCAATACGTGCTTACAGTTCACATGCTGTGCACATAGGAAATCAATCGGTCATGTTTCTGTTTAAACTAATCAGGCCAACAGTGAGGATCTAAATTTAGCGAAGGTTGTCTTTGTGTTTGTGAACAGAGACACTTCCAATTCATTAATATTCAATCCATCTTATTATGTGTGTTGGACATGCTTCTTGAACTTTGAAAGACATGCTCATTCTCTTCTGCACAACTAATAAAGACACTACTGATCATGAAAAGCTAGAAACTAAAGCACAAAGAAGAAAATAGTCGATTCTGAGCAGCTCACTCATGCATTTTCAATCACAAATATGGCAAAATGATCAAAACCACAAACAAAAATAGCAAAAAAAAAACAGCATTCTGTTCAGATGTAAGAAGGCGTTTTAAGATGATTCAAGCATGAAAGTTTGGCATCTAATAAACCCCGAAATGTATCTGGCAATTTCTCCCTTTTACATTTGTTTTTTACTTCAGGCTGACTTTTGTTTTTTTTGGTCAATTATCTGACCTCTCCTCATCTCCAACTTTGCTTGAGAAATCAAAAGTTGCAAAACACGAGAAATTTTTGAAAATCTCAACACAAGCCAAGTTTAAAATCCCAAAAATGCGAGCAAGCTTCCACCCAACCACTCCACCCCCCGGCCCTCTCTGACACTAGACGCCGACATTTGGTGAGCTGGAGAGATGAACTGCTTCAACCTCAGTACCTGCTGTCTCTGATAGGCTGAGAAGGTCTTTTCAATGTCCTCCAGGTCCAGGATTTTGAAAACCTTGGCATCGTCCACCTCCATCCACACAGTACCCTCCAGTTTATTCTGAGCACAGGACAATAAGACATTTATAGCTCATATTCTAACACAAAGCATCAATATAATATTATATATATTATATATTCAGGTCTTTTTGGGGTCTCACCTCAGCTAACTTGGACCAGTTGAAGGATTTGAGTGCATTCGATGGCTGGGGAATGTTCTTCATCTTCAGGGATAGTCCTATGGGTGCTCCTGGCGGGGGAGGGATACCTCCGATGGGTGGGCGTCCCGGAGGAGGTGGGGGTCCACCAGGAGGAGGTGGTGGGGGAGGTGGAGGAGGCATCATGCCCCCAGGAGGCGGCGGGGGAGGTGGGCACATGCCTGCAAAAGCTGGTAGGGGTGGAGGAGGCATGGGACCACCGGGGGGACCGGGGGGTAAGGGAGGACCTCCAGGAACAACCGCTGCCTGTCTCTGCAGGGAGAGTAACACACAATGTTTCTAATATCACAGATAACACTGGACAAATGAATACTGATCATAAATATAAAATACCACCAGGCTTATCATTTAAAATAATTAAATTGTTCATGTTTCTGTACAAATCCCTTAGGATGCTTTATGTCCTGGAATGTCAGAAGATGATTAAAGGGATATGAACGTAGGGCTGCTTGGTTATAGCAAATAGTATTTAGAAAGAACATTTTGTGGCTAACACTTTAAAGTTAAATGCATCAATCTGGTGCACTTTGAGAGCAAAATTAAGAGGCTAGATCCTGTTCTATTGTAAAGAATTAAATCCGGGTGGGATCCTCTCAAACCGAGCGGCTGTTCCTGACCCGCCGAGCGAGCGAAAGTGCAACGCTGTACAGGAAAGGGGTGCGCTGGATTTATAACACAAGACAAAACAAGAGCGTCATTGTGAAATGAAATGCAGCACAATCAGTTTATGTTGATTAACTTGTTTTCATAATCATTGGAAGACAAAATTGTAATTGAAATTTGATGAATTTTACGGCCCTATATGAACGATTTTTTTCTGATTTTTTCTTTCTTATAAAAATGCTGCATACTTTCCTCTCTTCAGGCTTCTAAAAATCCTTCAAGTGAAAGGCCATAACCTTTGAGGAGTGGTCAAAAACCAAAAAAGGTGGGAAGCATTGTCCTAGAAAAAACAGTGTTTGGGGGTCGAGTACTTAAATGACCTTTTGTATAACATGTTTTGTTGATGCATTTATCTATTTCAGTGGTGGGACTTGGTAACTAGTACTCGGGCGACATAATAATAATAAGAGCTAAAAAAGTGTTTCTATTTCATGCAAACAACAACATAAAGTAACAAATCAATATGCACTGAGATAGAAGAGTTAAACGGTTTCTATTTTTAGTTTTCTGCTTTTTATCTAGGGCATTGTATGGGATGAATGTACACAGCTGTCTATGTGAACTCACTGATTGTTCTGGACCATCACTGGTTGTCATTATGCAACATTATTTCACGGTTATTATGAAGTGACCCAGTGAATATGAAGGACAACGTACGATGCTGAGTTCGTGCAGTCGGACAGCGAGTTCGGCCGCCTGCTGTTTGACATTCTTGTGCTCGGTGCTCTCCTTCTCCAGCTTCTCTTTCATCTTGTTGAGCGTCTGCATCATGTCCTCTTTCTCCTGAGTCTTTGCATCACATTCACGCTCCTTCTTGTCAAACTTCTGCTGCAGCTCGTGGTGCTCTGTGATGGGAAGTCACAGCGATACATTCATCATATTACTAAAAACATGATTTTAATTAACAAACTATTTCGGGTAAGTCATTTATAGTCTTACAAACCTTTTCTCATTTTCTCCGCCTGCTCTTTCCACTGTTTGACCTCATTCTCATTTACCAGCCTGCAGAGAGAGGATGGCACACATTAATCAACTACAGTGAACAACTCCAGTCATTGTTTTTCTGAACTTAAAAAGGGAAGCTATTTTTGAGCCAACACTGTTGAGCACGCGACTTTTTCATTTCTCATCAAACACAACATTGTTCTACATCCTTCACTCTGGCAGCCGAGTCATCTGTTCCATGCACTCATCCAGTCTGTTTCAGAGGAAACCAGAGGACTCACATCCGGACAACGTTCTTCACGTTAAAGTTCTCCAGTGGTGTGACGTCGGGGTCGTGGCCTTTGTCGTTCTGCAAGACCATCTGCTGGACGATACGGTCTAACAGCAGCCAGTACTGCACCGTGTTACCACTTCTCTTGTCTGAGGAAGAGAGGAAGGAAGAGAGATTAGGATTATTGTCTCCATTAGTGTCTCAGAAAGTACAGAAGCAGTTGAATCCACAGCTGCTGTTTGATTATGATGAAACAATTAGTTTATAACTGCTCATAACTGAAGGGATAAAGGGAGGCACTATAGTTAACCTTTTAAACTCACACACACATAGCTACATTACTGTTGGAAGGCATCCTGTTATTACTCTCTACCAGGATAAAATGTTCACTGCATCACATCATATTCAGTGATATTATTCTAATTCCTCTTTTCTATTTAAGTACCATCACAAGCACTTTATTAACTCTAGTGTATGACCGCAACACTTGCGGTTGAAGTGTTTATTACACGCTCAGGAAAGTAACTGAGGAGGGGGTCTCATTAAAAAGCCACTTAAAGGGGAAGGTGAGCGTTAAAAGAAAAAGGTTACTTCAACAGTTTGGTGGCTCTTTGTTGAAGTCAAATGATGAGGAAAAGCTGGTTAATTGTAATCAGATTTAGGGTATCAAAACCTAATTATGAGCCAAACACAGTCTCCGACTTTGAGTAAGTATTCAGTTTGGCTGGGAATGTGCTTATCCAATTTCTGGTGCTGACTAATCTGCACAAAGTCAACATCCTTATCGTTCTGGCCAGAAACCAGGAGGTACCGATGGACTGTGTATTATGTGGGAATGATACTACTTCTTTGTTTGGAGTCTCATTATCAATTGTGTCTAACTCAAGACCTGCGGGCCAAATTTTGATCCGGCTCCCATATCAATTTCGGTTCTCACTACATTTTGGCCCGCCTAGTTGTTGTCTATGCAGCAACGCATGCCCCGTACACCAAACACACAGGCGTGCCTCCTCTGTCTGCAAGCTAGCTAACACAGGATGGCACAATTTTTAGGGTTTATGTGCAGCTGACGCCAGATGGCAAGGCGGTTTGGGACATGTAAACCACATGATCAAAGATCTTTTACTTTTATTTTTTTATTAATGGTCCCACACAACCATTGAGGTGTCATATTCAGGCTTGTGAAACAGGCTGTATGGCAGCCTACTTGTAAAAATGTATTAAGAATGTATTATTTTGCTTGACTAAATGCTAAGCAACTGTTTTGTTGACTTTTTTAGGGCTTTACGGGCTAAATGGGACATCCAACGATATAATCAAAGACATTGTATTTATATTTTTTCAATTAAATAAAAGCATGTCAATAAACTATATATGTCTGGCCCTTGATGTGATTCTCATTTTCCACTGTGGCCCTTAGTTAAAATTGAGTTGGACACACCTGTTCATCCTATTTCAGGATATCATAAACTCATCAGCTTTTAATCACATTTTACAGCCCGGTAATAAATAATTGAAAGAGACACTCACGAGGCATGAGGAGACAGTGATGCAGGACAGACATAAAGTGCGGGTGTGCATCAGTGTGGTTCATCTTCTTGCGGATGAGATCAAAAACTTGGGTGGCACTTTTGGTGTCTATATGTACCTGGAGGGAGAAGAAGTGAAGCAACAGCCCTGTGAATATCTCCTGCTAAATATTTCACAGTCACAAATAATGTGAGAATAATGTCAGGAAATGATCGTCTCCTTACCGACTCAAAACGTTTTGACAAAGCCAGCTCATCCTCGTTCCGCAGCATCTCAAAGTAGTCTAAATGCCTGAGTGTGTGAGTGGGGAAAGACTTGATTAGACAGGCAGCATGCAAAAGTGATGCATTTATATACGGAAAGTTTTACTTTGCAAGATCTCTCTGGAAAGTAGTGATTAAATACTCTAATCTAACTCTTCCAAATCAATCCTTTATTTATTTGATTTCATGTTGCACAGCTTCTGATCAATAGACATTGATTGGCACCAGTCTGGAGCCGGTGCGTTCTTTCAAAGCTTGACACATGCACCCTTTTTTTTATGTTCTAACTCACCTGTCTAATGTGGCGTTTTCGTGAGAGCGTAGTTTATCGATCACAGGTTGGATCCCCAACATGAGGAACTCATATCGTAGGTGGATACGGAATTCCACACTTGTCTGTATTGAAAAACATTACAAATCAGCAGAAAACAAAGGAAGCAAACAATGTTTTAAAGAGTCTCTTGAACGAGTGGCTGAGGGGACATGATGACCTTCTCGTGTGAAAGGAAGCATAGAAGCTGTCTAATGTGTATAATTCACCTCTCCGGCGCCTTGACTCAGCACAGCGTTTATAAAGGACATGATGGCTGTTTTCAGGTTGACCTCATCTCTGTATCGCCCCGTACTCCGGTCCAGATCGTTTATAAGTGTCTGCGGGATGACAGGTCATTACAGGTCTGATAAATATCTTCACACAACATTGCTTTTAAACGACTTTATCTATCTAATGAAAGATTTAAAACCACAACTGTGCACTTGACTTTGTTCCCACCCACCTGGAATCTCGTCCTCTCGCAGGCGAAGCGTTGGTAGTGCAGCATGGCCTCCAGGATTTTCTTGTGTCCGCCGGGCACCAGGCACACGGCGCCCATGATCTCCAGCACCGCCACCTTGGTCTTGATGTTCTCCGTGGCCAGGCTCTGAGCGATGATGTTGATGCTCTCGGAGTGAGAGAGGACGTGGGCGCGGCCCTGCGAGTTGTTCATCAGGGCTTTGATGCAGCCGATCAGAGACGTGTGGATCTGCGATTCTGTGGTCTCGTAGTCCATGCTCTTCAGGAAGTTCAGGATGCACGTGAGGCCGTCCAGGTCGATGAAACGGGTCACGAACCTGAGAGGAGAGCAGGAACAGAGAAATCAACTTAGTTTTAATGTGAAATATTACTATAATGCTAAATGTATGTTTGTATATGTGCTTCCACTCTCTGTTTCCTTGTGCTATACCTGAATCATCTCCGGTAAATGTAATAAATAACCCATAACATTTGCTTTTAGAGTGCAGTGAAAAGCTCTGGTTCCCGAAATGGAAAGGCTTTAATGCACATCCACGTCAATGAAAAGTCTTTAGCCAACACTGCAGTGACCTTTATGGGTGTTCACTTCTTAAAGGACTCATTTACATAATGCCGTGAGAAACTGAAAAGAGTGAAAAGACAAGGTGAGAGGAGGTTGAATGAGAGGAGATGTGATGATGGATGACATTATGTGTAAAGGACAAGGAGGAGATAAAAAAAAAAGACAAAGGAAGTATTTGTCCACCTCATAGGTTGTGTCCTCAGAGCCGTCTTCAAGCTCTCGATGGTTTTGTTCCGCTCTTCCTCGTCTTCTTTCTCCAGAGCGAGGAGCGTCGTTCTCTGTTCGACAAAAGATTAAACATCATGAAGATCTGAGTCTTATTGATTTCCAGAGATGTACAGGTCACATGGAAAATGTATTCCCAGCGAATTTAAAATAAAATCCTTTAATATTTCAATTAAAAAGTATGTCCTTTGTTGGCTCACTACAAGCTTCATTTAGTTGAAAGTTGTTAAAGTGATAGTTCGGGTGTTTTGAAGTGGGGTTATATGAGGAACTTTGCCATAATCAGTTTATTTATTGATATGTACCTCATACAACCCGACTTCAAAACACCCGAACTATCCCTTTAAGTTTCATTTATATAGCCCAGAATCACATATTTGTCTCAGAGGGTTTTTTACAATCTCGGAAACTTGAATCGATAAAGAAACCTCAGAAAATGAGGACGGGCCCTTCTTCCAGGACTATTCTGTGACCATTTTTATATCCCAAAAAAAAAGAATAAATAGAGTTCATGTTATTACTTACAGCTGCCATTGAATTGAGCTGATCAATGTAGTATTCTGGCCAACTAGTTGCACCTTTGGTTTCTTCTTGTTCCTGAAAAACAGAGAATAACAGAGAATGAATGATGCTGTGCAGTGATCCACATAGGCACCGTTTTTAAGGAATGTCACACAATGATATGGGGAAAGAAAACATGAGATAATTATTAGAAAAAGATGTGTTTGGTTTATGAATATTAACGGAGTGATTGGGAGTTTAAAATGTTACATAAGAACGTGGTTTTGAAGGAAATATTTCAAAAAGTCTCATCAGTGGACAAGTTATTTAGTTTGTGTGACATGTTTGAATGCATCAAAGAACCGCAAACCAGATGGAGAACTTATATTTGTTATTTGTCAGATCAATTGGCTTTGAAAGTCTTGAGACATACAAACACGCGGGGAACAGAAGGTCCAGGGAATAAATAGCCGAAAGCCAAAAATGGAGCAGGAACTCAAAGTAGGGCGACACAGATATTCAGCCCATTTTATCATCCAGCGCTTCGCTGAGTTTCAGGAGATGGTGAGTGAGAAGTGCAGAAAAAAGAAAGCACAGCTGCTTGAGAACATCTTGAGATTAGCAAATGAATGTTAAAACTGTGGATTAAGGACATGGCCTGATTTATGCTGAGATTAATCTCCTGACAGGCACGTTTGTATTACAAATGGAAAAAAAATAAAATAACTTTGAGACATTTCTGAGATGATTTAGTTTTCTAACTCAAAGGAAAAACACTGAGGAGAAAATGGCTTGACCGTGAACTTGGCTTGTACATAAAAGGGCCCCCGGCTTTCATTTTGACTCCTACTCCATTAAGCACAAGCGAGCTGTGACCATCAGAAACTAATTGGGCGTCAGTTAATAAAGCGGCCTGCAGAGACTTGGCAGCTCTGACAGAAACTGCGGGCCTTGGCCGGTCTGCAGGGATCGTGCAGTGACGGGAAGGTCTGATCCTGCTGTTCCACTCACGTCCGGTGCCAGTTTGACCAGCCGGGCGCTGGAAGAACTTCAGTCCATTAGCAGAGCAGACGCAGAGGTGGGACCACTTCCTTTCGCATCTTAAAGAGTTCATCTTTCAACTCGGAAGTCAGCGATCTTCAAACACTGACATGTCTCGTTTATTTAGGGTCATGATGAAAGTGGGGAGTGTATTTCGGGGAGTTTATTTTTTTCCACATTTAAGAAAGATCAAAGACACGTAAGGAAACAGGAATCAATCTCAGTTATTTAGAGTCTGCATGAAAGAGAAGTTAAGTTACAGCTTTGTCCTCTCACATATGAAAGGGTTTTTTGCTTGAGACCTAACTGCAAAATCTCTGCTAACAACCAGATCAGTAAATCCGCCTCTTGGCACATGATGTAGCCTAGAAAAGAGCTGACGAAGAAGGAGGAGGAAGATTGATTCTCTGCAGCGTGATTTCATCGGCTCAGGTGCCCGGCCAAACCAAACAGCTAAAGCTTTGCTGCTTTGACTTGACTTATCTCTACCCGGCCCGACTTATGAAGCCAAGAGACCACCGGCGAAAAAGAGCGCCCTTATCACCCGCGGGCTCAGAGCGCCCTGGTAATGACCCCACCTTCCTCCTCATCATCATCCCCCCTGCCAGACACACAAAAGCTGCACCTGTGGAAGTGAAGCCTTCCTGTTTGCTTTGGATACCCGACCGCTTCCTTTGCCTCATTTCTCCACACACACCCTACCCTTCCTCTCTGAGCTCAGATGAGTTTTTATCTGTCTGGGTCGCGGCCAGAACCTGCTGCCGAGTCAGCAATATTGATGCCTTTCTGTCACTCCTTCCTCCCCCGCCTCTTTCTGCAGGTCGATGCTGCACATAAAGATTTGTTTCCACCTTCACACCAACACTGCAACAACCTCTGCATGATCTCTAGAAATTGAACAGAGGCAGAGCAACATTTTGGGGTTATTTTGAAAACGCCTTATGAGGCTACTTTGGGCCCTGAGACGACTGCTAATGAGGCCACTAATTGGGACGCAGTAGAAACGGGAGCATACACCGTGCTGTTTCCATTTCCACTACCTCCTCTCGCCTTGTTGCTGCTGGCTAGTGGACGCCGTGTGCAGCTTAAGTCACAAGTGAATTAAACAAAGCGATTTTTCAGACGAAAATGAATAATTCTTCATGGCTTGTGATCATATTCATAAACTCAAAAAATACTCAAAACTTACTAATTCTGCTTGAAAATAAAATGAGTTCTCAATGTACACATGGATGTTTAAAGGAACAGTTTAACATTTTGGGGAATGTTTCTTCCTGAGAGTTAGAGGAAGACATCAACACCACTCTTATGTCTGTATGATAAATAAGGAGCTACAGCGGTTTGCTTAGCTTAGCATAAAGATTGGAAGCAGGGGTTAATAGCGAGCCTGGCTCCATTCAAAAAGTAAAACAAATACACCTACCAACACCTCAAAATGTTCTACATTAATTTTTTTGGATGGTCCAAAATATTTGAAGACATCTAATTAGGATTGCAACTAATGATTATTTTCATTTTCATTCATTTTCTTGATTAATCGATTAGTTGTTTGGTCTATAAAATGTCAGAAAATGGTGAAAAATGTCGATCAGTGTTTCCCAAAGCCCAAGATGACATCCTCAAATGTCTTGTTTTATCCACAACTCAAAGATATTCAGTTTACTGTCATAGAGGAGAAAAGAAACCAGAAAATATTCACATTTAAGAAGCTGGAATCAGAGAATTTACTTATCTTTCTTTAAAAATTACTCAAAGCGATTAATTGATTATCAAAATAGTTGGCAATTAATTCAATAGTTGACACAACTAATCGATTCATTGTTACAGCTCTACATCTAATGTTAATATCAGTAAAAATTAGGGCTGTCCCGAATACCATTTTTTGCTCTACTGCACACACACGCACCTCTGCACACAACAAACAGCGATATCCATCTGAGAATAACTAATAATCATGTTGAATATGAATAATGAAAAAAGTTGTGGGATTATTCCTTATTTCATGGACCATTTGGGGATTTATGCTGTATTATTACATATTAAAAAAAATGAAATAATGAAGCATTTGAATACTGATTTGGAGGTTGATAACCATGGCAACGGTCGAAGCTTCGAAGCAGTCGGGTCAGCCCTAGTAAGAATATATATTAAATAATATATCATGACCAGTCCAGCATTGGAGGAGGTTTCCTCATTCATATTTAAACTCTCTGGGCTCAATTTAACAACACGTTTGAACTTAAGGTGTGCCTTTCTGCAGCTGTGTTTTCTGAGGACCTGTACTGTACGCTGGCATGCAAACTATCCATCCATCACACTTAGATCCCAACACTCCTCACCTCTAGTTTGTAACCGGATGTAGGAAAAGTATGCCCCGTGCATATTAGTCAGGACAGGATATCCTACACACTCAAACCTACGGCCTTGAGGAACACTGCTGTAAAAATGTGAAGGCAAGGCGCATTCAGGGTGATCTAAACTAGACCAGGCGTCTGGGAATTCATAAACACGGAGAGGAGGAACAGCTGACAGTCCTTTTATCACGAAGACGAGACATAATGAAATATGACACTGTCACAGAGTGCTAGAGTATGTTATGGCTACACGAATGCTTTGATGGGACAGGTGTATTATCTAAAAGGAGAAACCGCATGATTAAAAAATCCTCCCTTTGACTCAGGGAGAACAATGGCATAACGGACCTTATAGTGTGGGAGAAAAATACACTAGAAACAAGATACTACTTGCAATATATTCCAGTACTTTATAATTCCTGACACACTGCCTTCTCTGTTCGTCGATTATCTAATGGAAAAAGCTGGATTTAGCATTTGTGTTACTCCCTCTACACATCCCTATTTTATATGCACCTTGTGTAACATCCACTTGGGTGAGTTATTCATGGTGGAGCTTTGAAGAGGCAGTACAGACTTATGAGGACTGTAATTGAAGAGATACATAAGAGACTGGGGAATAATGTTATTAGAAAGTACTCTTGGTGGTCCTGGAGTGGTGCGTTTGAAATGTTTATGTAATTATCTGCGTATAATAATAGCATGTCTTCTATTACAGTACATTAAAGGCAGTTTAGTTTGACAGTTTTTATACTAAATGTGTGCATTTTCTTCTTATATAGGCAGTTGTATACACCTGATATTAAACACTGTGCAGACAACACATTCAAGCCTGTGCTGAGCAGAGGAATACAGCGATACAAGGTTTTGTAGTCTGTGTTTTTAGAAAACTCACAGCTTCAGATATCAACAAATCAATGAGCGTGGCGGTTACACAAACTTGGCAGTGATATTTGCAGATATTAATTCAGTGGTTGGCAGCCAGCTTGTGGAGGCCGATGTGGAGTTTGATGATGCACAGCGAGAGTCTTTTACCTTCTTTTTGCTGCAGTAGATTTGCCATTTCTTCTCCGCAGGCAGAGCGAACATGGCTTCCCTGTGTTTCTCGCTAAGGTCGAGCTCATCCTGCATAGTGGGGACAAAAAAAAGCAGAAAAGGTCAAAACATGTTGGCGAGGAGGGATCAAAGGAAGAGGACAGATTTGAGGTATTATGTATTCACAATCCTTTATTGATGCCTGTATGGAGAAGATAATATTCAATGACTAGAAAAAGAGCATCATTCTCAAAAGGTAGCTCACAGAAAATATCCACATAAATCAATCTGTTTTCACCCAAAACAGAAAAACATGTGCCAGCCAGGAGTAGTTGCACCAGAGCCCTGCTTTATTTTTATCTTGTATTCTGATCTCCATTAGCTGTGGCTGAAGCCCAGCTATTCTTCCTGGAGGCTCAGTTTGATATGGGTTCGTGCTAAATCTCTTCATGATCACTTGGATATCACCGGGTGCTCTCATCGTCAGACTCAATACGACTGAATCAAATCAGATGTCTCGCAGGCTTTTAGACGTGTGAGTAATGGGGAGGAAAAAAGATAAGGCGTGGTCTGCCTGCCTGCTCAACATGTGGTAACAAACATCTGGAGACAACATGCGTCACAACGCGAAACAGATATTTCACAGAGGGGGAACACAAAGGGTGCTGCTGGGAAGACTAAATACCAGAGAGCATTTGAACACTCTGAGAATGCAATTAAAACATATCAGCAAGTTTTAATTTGAGCATTAAACTGAAATTTATGTTGGGGTTTGGATATTGGCATTTTACTTCACAGCATGGGGACACAATTAATGGCAGATTTGTGCTGAAAGATATTTATTTTCTCCGCTGTTTCATGTGTTAATCCACATGAATCAAATCCTAGGGCAATTATGCTTTAATGAGCTTCATGTGAAAAAGGTTGTGAGAAGGTTTTTTAAGCAATTCAGTTCCAGGCTAGTGTGAACACAAGCCTAAACACAGGTTTATTCTCTATGGAGATTAAGTTAATGTAGTTTACCCAACAGATTGATTGCTGAATGTTTTATTGCGACTGCTCTTCGGGGTCTTTGGGGATGTTCTTTGCTAAAACCATCAAGCCCTGTGAATCAATATGTGCCCAAATTGGTTGTGTGGACTATTGATTGATCTCCAGAATTAGCACACATACTAGCAAGCATTGAATGGGGAAAGGTAATTAATTTAAATGTATGTTTTATTGCATCTAAGTGTTTTTAAGCTGCAACAGATTTGTTGTTAATGTTTTGTTTGAGTTAGGGCTGCACAATTAATCAATTTTATTGAAATTGCAATATGGCCTAATGCAATTTTCAAATCGCAGGATGTTCAGTATTTGTTGAAGGTGAAATGTGTGTCAAAATACCATTTGAATCATTCCCTCTAATATCATATAATATCTTACAATATCAGTCAAAATAATCACAATTAGATATTTTTTTCAAAATCGTTTAGCCCTAAATTGATTGAGAATGGCATTATCTCTCTGGTGTAGGATGGAAAAAGAAGCTTCACCTCTATTGACAGGTGTTTGGAAAACTTTTTTCTCAATGAATCTCAAGTTCAAAGGTCGGGGTTTAATTGATCGTAACAGAGCAGATGGCTCCAACTATATTCCACAACGTGAGTCTTTTTTCCAGCAAAGCCCGTTCAGATTATACACGCACATGGTGGCTCACACTGGGCCGAGAGAAAAGCACGTGGCTGTTTTCTTTTGGTAAACAGAGCAACTGAAAGCCTCCTTGTCGTCACACTCAACTTACTCAATTATGTCTTCATAAAGGGTGGGAGACAAAAACAAGCAATTAGCAGATGGAGGAGGACGAGACATTAAGAGGTCCTGAATGAGGTCTATTGATGTGCAAAAATGTCATGCTTAGATTACTGTGGCAACCACGGGAGAGGAAAATGGGGCAGGAGAGAGAAAGGAGAGCACGACAAATTAGAAGTGACAATAAGACAGAGGAAGAATAGCAGCCTGGCCCCGTTACTCACTAGATAGTGTAAACTGGGAGGAAGTGACCGTTTGTTTGGGAATGTCTCCAAATATAGCTGACAGTGTAAACAATGAGGTAAGATTAGTTTTTAAAGAGTTTAATAAAATGCTGACGAGTCTATTATGCTAGATGTTGAACATGCATTGTATAAACACATATTTTAATTATTTTGTCCCTTGCTTATCTCCAACCAAATCGAAATCTAAAACTTTTAAAACGAGTCTCAAATATACAAAAAAAAAAAAAAAGGCTTAGTAATTTCCTAACAGATGGGCACTGTAGTTTTTGGCAAACGTTACCCAAACAGGAGTAAACATAATTTGATGGGGACTATTTTCAGCAGCGGATTAATAAACATTTGGTGCTCTAGTGAGTATTCACAGCAGCGCAATAGTAAATGTGGGATTAACTCAAAATAAAGTAAAGTGGTCATGCTCACGGTAATAAAAAGTGCAATGGTGTGTCTCATTTATGTGTTTTTAATAGCTTTTGGACAACAATGGAGGACTAAGGCACAGAGGAATATGCTATACCAGGCTTTAGCTACACAGACAAAAGGGATTTGCTGATATTAAGAAAAATATATAATAACAACAGACTTATCCATTAAATTATTTTTTTTTTCTTTTACTAAAACATTAATTAAATGTTTCTTTTTAAGTCTTACAATTCCTTTGGTCTGAATTTCTTCAACAAGAAAAAAGCAGAATAAAGTCTTACCACCAACTCGGAGAACATGCCATCCAGCTCATCGTATGTGGGCATCGGCAGTGACGGCTCCATGGCCTGCAGGGCAAAGTCCTCCCTGAGCCTGTAGGTGATCTCCGGGTGATCGTTGCTGTTAAAACAGCAGAAGATGAAGGAAAGGCCACCGCGGCCGTGGCCACCACGTTTCCGAGGAGCCATGGCTGTCCGCTGCGTCCGGCTGGTCAGGTAGGGAGGGTGGGAGGCTCCTTCAGGGCCTCTTTACGGCCTCCTCCACCTCAGAGCTGGGCCTCCGTCAGAGAGTACTGTGGACAGGGAGAAGGGACAAGATGAGTTTTCAAGACAAATCTGGTCTCACATAGCGGAGGGAAGTCTTTTTAAACCGGTATTCACAAAAATCAATAACAGAAGCAGAGTTTTCTCAGAGACAGATGAACAATAGAAGATAATATAGCCCATAAATATTAAGATGTACCCATTTTGATGGTACTAGTTACAAAGATTGACACTTTCTGTTCTAATAAATGAAATCCAAAGCTCCACAGCAAAACTCTAATGTAAAAACTGGTTTGGACATGCTGACATTAGTAGAACTGTTACTTATTAGCAGCCGGATGACACAAAATCTATGAAGGCTATGACGAGTTTTCCACAGTTACAACCTAACCCTCAGCACCTGGTAATAGTTAATGATGCTGGGTCATAATTTTTGAAGGAAAAGCACAATGCGCTGTATCAGTGATGGCAAGCACTGAAAGATTTCATTATATCGTTTACACAATAGGGCGCCGTGAGAGTGTGACGTTTGAAATGGAGACCATAATTTGCCAGGATTAGTGTATTCAGGCCTTTTCATCTCCCCTTCCTTCCTATTCAGCATCGGCTTTCCTCTAAAGACCTAACGAGGAATGATTAGAGGGGTGTGTTTACTTTACAATGACCATGGTGAAAGGTGTGTGTGTGGCCTTTTGTGGTTTTGAAGACTGGCTAGGTCATCGCGGGTAAAGCACAAAAAACAGGCCTTCCTGTAAACCCTGAGACGAGTCACAGGGTGTGTAAAGTTGGCCGGCGTGTTGTTCAAATGACAGGTGAGATTTGCAACATGTGGAGTCTACGTCAAACTCAAACATACACTGCTTCGATCATCCTGATAACCATCAACACCAGACTTTCCCTTCCTGGCTCCCTGACTTTGTAGACGTGATTACACATTTGGTTTGGTCTCCAGCAGCTGCATTTTCACCAGTAATGTGTGCAATCCTGTTGGACTATTGCCTTATCTGCCCTGCCTATATATCACAGATAAAAATACATAGTGATCAGCTGTCATAAATGAACAGCATTGATGAGGAGGGTTGAGCACATTACAGAAAGTTTTGTCCTGCCAGGTGAAGAGTATTTTTGGGCTGGTTTTAGCCAGCAGGAATCTAGCGATGGCGATGTCGGTGTGTCGGCCGTTCCACCACTTTGGTCCAGTCTAAAATATCTTAAGGACTAGATGGATTGCCATGCAATTTTGTGCAGACATTCATGTTCCCCAGAGGTTAGATCGTAATAACTTTGGTGATCCTAATGACTTCCATCTAGCTACACCATGAGTTTGTAGTTTTGAGTGAAATGTACTGAAGATACTGGCATCATATGGAATCTTAAGGAATCCATTGGTACCAACCATGTCATCTTAGCTTGTCGGGAAGAAAGCTCAATAACGCTCCGAAGTTACGCTAAATTTTGGCGAGGGAAAAACTGGCATAGCCATTTTCAAAGGGGTCCCTTGACCTCTGACCTTAAGATATGTGAATGAAAACTCTTGAGATGAACAGAGTGAAAACTGTATCTTATTAGATATAAACAGATGTTGGCAAACTGCATTATTTGCAGTTGAAAAAAGGTGATATATCGCAATATATCTCATCGCAATACTAATACATTCCTATCAGCCACAGCTGTACCTTGTGTTTAGTGCTAACACATCTAAATTAAGATGGTGAACATTGTAAACATTGTCACCGTGAGCATGTCGTCATGCTAGCTTTAGGATTTAGCTCAAAGCACCGCTGGGCTAAAGTATTACAGCTATTCAAACATGAAGAATAACAGTTTACTTTGCTGCTAAAGCTAAAAACTGAATTTTGAGACAAGACAGACCTCGATTCTCACTACTGAAAACATAAACAAGTTTGATTTGTTACAAACTACTAATTCACACAAACACACAGTAAGGGTAAGAGAGTGCTCTCAGGCCCGCTGGCTCAACTCCAAGCAGGAATAATGGGAATAAAGTGCACAAGACCTCTCTGCTGTCTGGCAAATAAAGACGTGGTGTCCAGACATCCACGAGGACACCGCCGTCAGCATGTCACAAAAACAGCTCTACGGTCTCTCTGCCTGCTGTGTCGAGCCGTGTGAGGCCAAGTATCAAAACCACAAGGGCTGCGCTGACTTGCAGGAATTTCTGGATGTCTTTTCTTGGTGACCGGCGGCCCGCTGAACATAACCGAGTTCACTTGACCTTTCCCAAAGTTTTCGCCCAGACTGAATGCATCATTATGCAGTGTGATGCAGTCCAAATCTAACCTGGTCAGGTCACGTACTTCACTGTAATCGAGGGTTATGCTCAGAGGACAGAGAACAGCTAAAGTTATCTCTTCCAAAAGGGAAAGTGAGGACATTTCCTGTGGCAACTTTGTGTAAGAGTCACTAGAAAATCCATTTTGTGGTCTACCTAAATAAAGCCTGATGCCATCACTGTCCCATTTTAGTCACTTTTTTGGTGCATCTGCTATCCACCAGCTGTACTTTTCACATTCGGAACAGCCGCTAAAGCTGTCGGGAGACTTTTCCAACCACCGGATATTTCACCCAAAAATGTTTTTTGTTTTAAATATGTCTCCTTTAATATGCTGACTCCAACAAAAACAAAACAAGCAAATCCCTGAAAAGGAAATCAAAACATAAGATACCATTTCACAATTTTGTTCCAATGTAAACTGTGTTGATAATGATTTGTTGCAATGACCACTTAATCAGACACACAATGCATTAGTCCATATTACCACTTGTGTCTCTAGGTGGCCAACAAACTAGTAATAACTGGGCAAACCGTCAAACAAAACTAACAATAGCCAACTGTATTCCATGACTACGATATCCACACTTTTCTAAATAAAGACAGCAAATACACAGTATATATATATACCCATACAAAGCTTATAGTGTCCTACAGACAAGGTGCCTGAGGTCAAATGGCCACACGTGGGATAAAGTACACAGCAGCTCACCCTTAACACATTGAATAGTGTATTTATTTTGACACATCCTTGACTTTTCCAAATAGACTACCAGAGGCCTCGGCAGCAGCTGCCTGGCTTCACGCTCGCCATCTATTCTAGCATGAAGGGAAGAAGCAATTCAAAGCCCTCTTTGACCATATTAGTCCACAAAACTGCCCATCTTTTCCATTAGCTAAAGCGAGCTGTAAACTTTGTATAAACTTGTGAGCCAGAGTGGGACAGCGCTGGTCCCCATCCAGCTACTAGAACCTGCGGATGTGTGGAGGGCACAAAGAGGCAAGAGGGGGAGTGCTGAAGGTTTGAACAGACTGTGACACTACTAAGACTGTGTGTTTGGGCTGTAATTGTTAACCTGTGAGACCTGAGTGCTCTGACATTAGCCCCCGGAGGTTGTCTGTCAGACGGTCAAGGTTCCCAACATAACAGAGGCCTGTTAGAACAAGAGGACATTCCTGTCATAGCCAGGTGAGCTTTGTGACCCTGAACAACACCCACACAACAACACCTTCCACTGTCACTTACTCAAACTGAGACGAAACACTTCAAATCCCAAAACAAGCAACTCACTCAGTCAAACTCACCCTTAGCTGTCCAAGCAGTCAAAGCTAACACGATTAATGGTTATTTTCAAGAATTATCCTTCGAGCAGGCATGTTTGAAATGTTAACAGTCTGCAAGTTGATGATAATGCCATGTAACAGCTGCACTTTCCATGTAATCAAGAAGAATGCTGTTTATGCTGACATAAATCAACTCTTGGACTGTACTGGAGAAACATGACTTTTTGTAGGCCGCTGCTCACAGCACAAGTGGGCAGATTCGTTTTGTACTCCTTCATTCATACACATCCAATAATTAAACCCCGCCCACCCATACCCACAGAAACACTTCTCTCTTTGTCCATAGGAGATTTCTATCCTTGGATAGCCTTGTTGTTTTCGTGACCATGTGGTTTGGCGGGTGACCTGGCGCGAGTCCAGACTGTAAAAAGAACCCCAGTGTTTGTAAAGTGAGAGTGAGCCCGTGCATGGTGCTCGATGTGCCCAAGACCTCTCTGCTAAAACCTGCAGAAGTGTCAGGTCCGCTGGAGAAAAGGCAGAAGCAGAGAGGAGCATCTGATGCTAAACACAGAGAGACGCTCACGTTACCGAACATGTGCGAAGGGGAATGAAGAACATTCAGAGATGATCTGACACTTCTCATCCAGCTGTCTTCTTCCAGCTTTGACTTCTCTCTGATTTTGTGCTTTTGTCAATTTTACTCATCTCTTCAGCCTCCTCCACTGTTCAAGCTTACTTCAAGATCAATATTATTTGCTGAATGTCATCAATATTAATTACATTGTAAATAATGTGGGTTAGATTGCTCTGGTGCTGCTTCAGTCACCACAGTATTCCCATGAGGTAAATAATCTTAAGTGCCTAAAAATTGACCGCCACAGTGGCCCTACTGAGTGAAATTTGTGGTGTTGTTATCCGTGGGCAGCCTTCGGGTCTGAAAAGTGAAGCCAATGCTGAAGTGCCTTAAACTTGCATTATTTCTAACAGCCAGCAGGGGGCGATTCCTCTGGTTGCAAAAAGAAGTCTGATTGTATAGAAGTCTATGGAAAAATTATCTTACTTCTCACTTGATTTATTACCTCAGTAAACATTGTAAACATGAGTTTATGGTCTCAATCCCTAGTGACAAGTCTTCTTCAATACAGTATGATGTTTATTTAGTAAATTATGGTCTAATTTAGAGTCAAATAAACCATAAAGCAGGGTATGCTTTAGGGGCATGGCTTGACAGGTCGCTACCATGGTGTTGTCCGCATTTTCTTCTTACAACTTTCACAGTGTGTTTTCAGTTCATGAAAGATAATTGTAACATTTTGGTCGCCTAAAAATGTTTTATTCAGCATTCGGTTATACTCTGCTTCACCCTCTTGTATCACTTCTGGTTGCAAAAAAACAAGACGTTGACGGCGAAAAACCCAGATGACGACCGCCAAAAGGCCAAACTCAAGGCTTCAAAATGACGGTCCACAAACTAATGGGTGGCATCACGGTGACTATGTCCACTTCTTATATATAGTCTATAGTTGGTATCCAAAGACTTAGAAACAGATAATAACAGCAAACATGAATACTGCCAAACATGAAGGAAATTTGCCAAAGTGTGCAATCAAACTACTCATTAAGACAAAAAAATCGTTTTTTAAACCAAACCAAATCTGAGCAAAAAAATATATATAGTCTGTCAATTAGGTAGTCTGTCACAAAACAATTGCGGTCATTATTGGTTGGATTTGTGTATAATCTATAAAGACTAACAGGTCAACTTAAAGCTGATGCTAATAAGCAAAACTGTGCCTCACTTGGGAGCAGGAATCCAACCTTGGAGAGAGAACACAGTGGACAGTAGTGTATTGAAAGCAGATGTGTGAAATACCTTCTTCTGCACCAGCTGGCATCAATCAGCAGTTTCTGGCACTTTTAATTTTTTGATATCTACAGCTGCTATGACTGCCTGAATCACCAGCAGCACTAATGTTGGTCAGGACGAGAAGACACGGCAGAACATGTTTCTAATTGAGCAAAGTAGCTCTACCGCAAAAGGTAAGGGAGGAAACCTTGAATGTGCGTATTAGAGCTGTAATAGCAATACAGCAGGGTTGCTTCACCTTGAGTTGTTTTGAAAAGAGACATAGTCTGTCTCTCTTGGGCTCAAGCGCTATAATTAGAAATAATCTACTTTTTTGAAATGTCCTTGAGTGAGACACTAGACTCCCTCCATGCTCCAGGCAAAATGTTCAGTCTGACCCTGATCTCTGACCTTTCTGTGCACCAAGCGAATTAAAGTGAAACTTGTCACGGATAATGGAATCAATTAAGTGTCATGTTACCGTTAATGTCATCCTTACATTATGCCATTCCTCTAACCCAAGACAGCACACAATCATGCATGCTTTTAACATTAACAGCTACACAAAACCCAAATAACTCCATGTGTTGTTTTGAATCAACAATATGTAAACGCTGTTAACTGACTGCTTGTGTTGCACAGAGTATAGCTGCAGCTGTGTTATAGGCGGGCCAGAAAGGCATTTGGTGCACAGAAGTTTAATCTTCTTTTCCGATTTAGGATTTGGGATGGATCAGACTCGCAATTTGATGCACCGCAGTATTTTCAATGCAAAGCAGCTCAACATTGTAGGTAGTGCCGTTTAATACTATTCCACTACTGTGTACTTATATTAAGAAAGAGCCACTGGAGACACAGTTCATGCAGTGTGCAACACTCAATAGGTTTCTGGACTTTTGGAAACCCCCTATGACTGTTGTGCGCTACGTTTGGTAATTTATTTTGGATCAAATTTGGACCGCTGCAAACAAAAGGTTCGGGAGTCACACAGCGAAGGCTAGCGGTAGTCCTTTCAGCTCGGAGCTGCTCTGCTGAAAATCAATCAGCAACCCAGTGTTTGGACACAGAGTGATTGCTTAACCTGTGTGAAACTCAAAACTGTGTGGACTTAACCACAAAATGCTCAATAGTAACAGTCAAAAGTAATAAAACAATCTACATTTCTCAATGCAGCTGCAGAACATGCACTGCTAGGTTTTTACCAAATACAGAAAAACTCAAATCTCCCTGCTCACTGAAAGTAAACCGACCCATTTTATTTCTGAAAACCGGCAGCTATTTGGCAATTACTTTCATGTTGAACGTTGATGTTTCACATCGTCTAATTTTCTCTGGTGCAGCTACGGTACAAACGACAAAGTGGTGCCCAATTGTCTTGCACAGCTGGATAGCATACATAATGCTCGTTCTGCCAATTACTTAATGGCACCCCAAGTACAAAATGAGTAAACACGCACAGACTTGGACACACATCAGAAAATAACTGGGCCGTGATGGAAACGCTGACTGGCAGGTTAAGAGGAGATTAAAATCAATCAGTTAGACACCAGAGAGCCGTCAAAACTGTCCTCAGAGTTACAGTAGCAGAGCAGTTCAGCTCCAATGATGCCTGTGTGCTCATGTGCATTTACCTTACAAGATCGTGTGTACTGCCTAGATGTGACAAAGGCATTGCCTCTGGAGCATTAATGTCACATGGTTGAGGGAGTAGTGCTGAAGTGGCTCTCAGATTACAGGATTAACATACAGAGAGAGAGAGCAGAGAAACAGCACAGAGACAGACAAAGGAAGCATTTCTTCCACAAACTGATACATTTTACACTAAACATTTCTTGTCTACATAGTTCAAAAAGTTCACATATTGTAGGACTTTGAAGTAGCGACAGTGGATTGTGACATTGTTACTGTGAGCTTCTGTGAAAAACATTAACATGCCAGAATGTGTGGTAGTTTTTCCAGTTTTTATGACAACATAAGTGCGTGTGCAAATTGATATATGTGTCAAAAAAACAGGGCACTACTGAATGTTTCCTAAACCAATATTATTATAGGCTGTGGAATCAAACAAACAATAAATAATAAGAGAAAGCTTAAATGAGAACTGCCTAAACTTCTTTATCAAGTCTGAAGTTACTTTATAGCCTTTTTTTTAGTGCAGAACCAACTATTTTAAGTAAAAAAAAAGTAAAACATTCTGGTTCCAGCTTCTCAAAGATTTGCATATTTTGTCTGTTTTGTATAATTTTAAATTGAATACCGTTGGGTTTCAGATGTGTAGGGCTGACCCGAATGCTTCGAAGCTTCAAAGCTTTGACCGTTGCCATGGTATTCAACCTACAAATCACTATTTGAATGTTTTGTATTTTACATTTTATAAATATATATACAGTATATATACAAGTATGTAATAATAAGGTATAAATCCCAAATTTGCCCATGAAATAAGGAATAATCCCACAACATTATTCATTATTCATATTCAATATGAATTATTATTAGTTATTCTCAGACGGATATCGCTGTTTGTTGTGTAGAGGTGTGTGCGTGTACAGTAGTGGTTAGCAGAACTGAAACGGGGGAGATGGAGACAGACAAACAGAACAACATGTCAGCCCTCACCGAAGCTTCGAAGCCCAAAAAATGGTATTTAGGACAGCCCTACATATGTGTTGGTGGCTAAAAACAAACACCTAAAATCTAAAAAAAGTATGTGTACTGTTTAAGGCCAGTATCAAAACTGTAATATTCAACATAACATTTAATAGTTCACAATAAAGCTAAATACTATTCTGTACTCTGTTACCAACACGCAGACACTGCAGTATCTGTTGTAACTGAAAACAGAGGACTCTATTAGCCATGTCACATGGAGGTAATCTCATTGTTTTCCACATCCTTCCTCATTAAATAAACTTGTGGTCCTCGCACGTTTCATCCAGCGACATTGTCAGTCTGTAATGGATCAGATTAGACCGGCCTCTGTATCTCTAGACACGCCTGTTTTCAACAGTCAAGGTTAATGATCTGATCAAAAACGATCACCAAACAGGAAAAGGGAGATAAAGGCTGTGATCAGTGCAAGCTGACCAACTTACTGTGTTCATTCCTCATAGTGAGGCCACAGCATTAGTTCATGAACAAAGGGTTGTGCAAACCCTGTGCTGATGAACAAATGTTTGTCCGTTAAGTTGTTGTGTTGCCTGGGAGAGATTCAATCGCTGGTGAATTTAATTTGTGGTACCCTTTCGTTTTTTCCTAATGATCTAAAAGCCCAGAGATGGTCCATTTACTGGCAGACCCACCATACTGTATGTTTGTTTTGAACTTCTGTACTTCGTGACACAGACTAATAACACTGAGCTATTGACTGCAGGGTTGGATGGAACGGGTACAAGTTGTATTTTCACTGTATGTTGGATTTTTGCACTGTCACGGACTATAAAATACGCTGTGGGGAACAGTGAATTTTGCTGTGTTGTGTGGTTCTTACTTGCTAATGCATCTTGTGGTACTACTGGCTTGTGTGTACGGGTAAATCGATGCGTTGGCACCTGTATAGGTTCCTTTGTATGTGGGTTTGCTGGCTGTAAACTTAAAATTATATTTTGTCAGACTGTGACTGACTGCCAACCGCCAGCGACCGCTACAATTTATACACTTTAATGGGCGGTTTATTACAGCAGCACTTTTGGCCAAAATTAATTTGTGAGGAGAATTCATGATCATCTAATTGCCTTTGGTGACAAATTAGATGGAAAATAACTCCCTTTTTTGGTAAGAAATAAGACTGAATGTGGTCTAAAACACACTGAATTGTTCCATGCCTTAAAATAGTAATTCAGTGATACTCCCCGTTAATTCTTACATGCATGAATAATAACACAAAGCAACAAAAATGTACATTTCGGATTGGGGAGTGTGCGGCTGAAATGTAGGGAGGACAGAGATTAAAAAGCAGGTTAAAGGCTGCTGCTCTTTCCGCAGGCAAGGTTGTCAAACTCGTTCTGCAGACAGACTCTACAACCCCCCACTCTTAACGTGTTAGCATTCTTCCTCGGGTCAATCCTTCAAGTGGAGGTTAGACTCGGGGCAAAGAAGGAAACTACTCAAACATGCGACAATATCCTTGCCAGGGTTTCAGCTCAGTCATGTGGGTTCACTTTGTTGGCTATGATCCAAAAACAGTGAATAAGGAACAGTTTGGTGTACAAAATAGCTCATGAGCAGCCCGTAACATGCTTCATAATTGTGAAAAATGTGAACACACAAGGCGATGTTTAACACATAACATGGATGTTGACATTGCCTATTTCACAACAGCAGCTTAACTTTTACGAGCTGTGTTTGTCATACGGGTTAAAGTTTGGGTTATAAATTACGAGGTTGTTTTTCTCCGGTATATTAATTTGCAATTCTGATTTGTATCCAAAATGTGCAGTTCATAACAAATGTACTGCAATGTCTTGAATCTAATGAACCAAAGCGAACAAGCAGATGTTTGGAAAATGCTTTGTATTATCATTTGGACTGGAGAATCAAGAAGCTTTTATTCAAATTTATTATGAGAGAAGGGTAACCATATTGTCAGTCAGGTTATTCCCGTTACATCCGTCACGTTATAACCACGACAGCGTAAGAGAAAGTCTTACTGAGTGTGTTTATGTATATGCAGTTAATGCAGATTCAACGAGAGCAGCGATTCTCAACCAGGCTTACTTATAACCCAGAAGGTATTTCTTCACTTGCCAGGTGAAATATTGTGGAGAAATATTGCAAATTAATTGTGGAATTTTTTTATCCACATATTGAGTGAGCGGTAACACCTGAACACCATATGTTGGGATTGAGAATACATGAAAAGTAGTTTACAAGCAAGCAGAGAACAGTAAAACTAATGGATAAACGGTATAAATAATTAGCTAAAAGTATTAGTATTAGCAATAACTGTTAAAATAGTTTAATAAAATAGACAGCCAGTCTTGGATAAATGGTGGAAATTTCCAGCTTCTGCCACTCGAAGTGGCCGACTAGAGTTAATTCACCCAGTTCGACTGTTGTCAGACTATTAAATAGGTGTTATCAGTCACTATAAGCACCATATATGTGGGTCATTAGGGGCCTACTATGTTGTAAAAGTGAAAGTGAAACTTAAAAGCAACACGTTGTAACATGTTGTAAAACTGAATGAAACGTCACGTTTTGAATGAACCTTGTGTTTTAATTACTACGGTCACTCGAGGTCGCTGTCGTATTCTCTTATACCTTATTTCGGTGATCTACCATGTGAATAGATGATAAAACCTACTAGTCGGTGTAGTAGGCCCCTATTGACCCACGTCTATGGGGCCTATAGCGCCTGAAAACAGTCTAATCAGCTGGTTAATTTGTATTAAAAAAGATTGAACACATTTGAAGCATGACGAGTGGTGTCTGCTTTAGCTCATCTGATAGGACTGTGGGGGGAACATCAAACAAAAAAGGTTGGAGAACACTGAAGCAGAGGATCAATAACTCCCTGACTATCAGCAGACAGGGAAGACAATCAGTATCACTGAATTAGTGTTATCTGGTTACGTCTGCGCTTCTATCAACATTAAAGATGCAACTATTCGAAGATCAGCATCACTGTAAATTAGCAGTGAATGAGAGAAACTGCTGAATATGAAGAAAGAACAGAAAAGGATAAACCTTTGGTGAGTTCAGATATAAGCTGTGGACTTTGAACGACTGAAAACATCATAAAGCAGCAACATGATCCTCCTTCTGTCTGTGTGAGGAGGCACAGTAAACATTATGATGTGTGCAGCACAGCTGGGCACAGTCCAAATATTAGTCACAAATCTATTTCTAAGTAGTAAAACAGATAACCTCTCAGACTGTCAATAATGGGGCGTGGAGAGCGTGGTAATCTCTTTCAGGATACCCTGAGCTGCAGCCTGTCCTTTAAAAATCTCTCTCTCAGTTGCTATGGTAACCGGAGCGGTGGGTGACCGGTGCAGGCTGGGTGGGTGGGTGATTTAATGTAAGCCCCTTCTACCGCACATTACCCTCCTTTTTAATCTGCTCTGGATGTTTATAGAGGGGAAAATAGGATTGTCTCTCTAATTCAGCGGACAAAAAAACAAATAACAAAACCATTAAGGATTACAGGGTAAAATCTAGCTCGCAGTCACTCAGCGCCACCATGAAAGCCCTGCAGAGCTACTAGTCCTTTGTAATACATCAGTCTGTATAGTATTTACATGCAATGCCCTCTCGGGAGGAGATGAGGAAGTGCGAGTGGAACCTGAGAAGGATGGGCAGCGACAGGAAATGAGCGAGGAGACCCCTCTTTGCTCAAGGTGACTTTCCTTTTCATTGACCTGATTATCTGCACTCCGCCCCCCGATCATGGAAAAAAAAAAAAAGTATGCCATCCTCTCTCACACTCACTTGACAGTGATAACGGGCTGCACTCAGTGGGAAGCTGTTGGGAGGTAGCAGCCTGTAGCCTCTCTGTGCACGAACACATATTTCTACCACCACCTCACCCTGTCTCCAGACCAGCCTTGTCATTATGGGGCATTCCCCGCATACACAGGACAACTCTCTCACCACGAAATCAGCCCCGGGGGCCCGATCGGAGCACACTGTCATCCTCCCCTCCCCCCCCGGTTACTAAGGCAACACCGTTTTTCCGCACCAACACCCCCTAATAAGACAGACATGACAATCACCTACGTCTTGGTGAGAGGAATCCAGCCTGTATCCTGGGGAGTGATAAAGCAAACCAGCAGCCCTGACTCCCCTCATCCACATACGCACACTGATAGCCTCGGACTATCTACCGGTCACATGCGATTCACACACACATTCCAATCAGCAGCCGGCTTCGGCTCTTCTTTTCCCCCTGCACTCATTTGATTACAGGGTAGAATAGGCAGATTCGTTGAGCTCGTCTTACCCTGTCCAGGAGTGAGCTCGCCTCTGTTGCATTCCCTTTATATCCTCAACTCACTGCGGTATCCAGCTTTCTGCACTGTCGACAGAAAACACACACATTTTTTCTGCGCAAGGTATGTAATCCACGCAGGTTCAAAGTTGTCGCTGTAATAAGCACCTTGAATGTCAGAGGCTGTCAAAATCGGCCGAGAGGAAAATCCCAGTTAGGTGGACGCAGTTTTTCTCTGATGGCACACGAGGGGGGGGGGGCAAATAGGGGATGAACTCGCCATACAGCATGAGCTGCTGTTTGAGATCTTGCAAACAGACAGCTGGCCGGCGAGAACTTCTCCTCGGCGTATCCACTCCCTCTCTAACCTCCTTCTCTCTGCCTTTTCTCTGCAGAATGCCATGGGGGCAGAGGGGACAGGCACAGATGTTACTGGCTCCAGGCCACACCCCTTTTCAACACTCCCAGTCCTAATAGGATGCAGCCGAGCCGTGGCCGCCGCCCAGCTCACAACCCTCCCCCCAAAACCCCCCTACACCGGCTTTGGACAACTTGTTTAGGGTTTGTTTGGAGAGGGATTGTTTGGAGAGCTGCAGGAGGGAAACAAAGCTAAAGGTGTAAAACATGTGTGGGTGTGGGAGGGAGAGAGATCAGTGAAAGTGTGACAAGGAAGGCTACTGAAGAAATGTCAAAAACATAAATTGCGAAAGAAAAACAGAGCTCAGCTTCTTCCCATCCTCTACCATAAACACCTCCCTGTGTATAATAAAAACACATTCAGCCCGAGCAACTTAAAACGCTGCACATACTCCATCCAAAACAGTCTGGCAACGATGAGACAACTGACAAAATATCCAGAGGGTTTTAATCTAAACAATGCCAGACACTCCCACATGATTTACAGCACAGGCATCACTCCTGCATCTCAGCTAATTACCGACTCACAGCATCCAGCATCTATAAACATCCCTATGTCACAACATAATAATGAAGATGTGTATGGAATTTCCTGTGGAGCTAGTCCATCACTTGAAACAAAAGTACATCAACATCAATAGACTTTTCTATTCTTCCTTTACTCTTAAATTTTGTCGTGAAACTCAAAAATGACAAAGGTCGCTGGCCATATGTCAAATCAGCTGTCGCTAATTTACCTTTCATTTTGTGAGTTGATGGCATGCCAAAATTAAAATTGGTTGCTGATGGGTTTGTGTGCAAGCCAGTGTCTACTCCGTACTCAACCAGAGATTGTTTATGAGGTAAAAGAAGCATCACTCTGAAACACCACTGTACAACCACCAGTGTTTTTATAGTTCCCACAACTCTAACAGTGTGGTAACTTCTCTCTAGCTAATCGCCAGTTTCAGAAGTCACGTTCTTCCAGTATAACTTTCATCCGAGCTTATCAACTTTATAGTTCTGAATCAGGATCTTCTGTACTATTTGGATCAAGTAGTTTGTGAAAAATGAGGTCGAATTTAGAAGGCTACAGCAGCTGTTATGTCAATGTGTCAGATACATATTTAATCAACATTTCGTAGAAGTGTGAATCAGACATGTTCTCATAAGAGAACAGAAGTTGTTTACCTGATTCACACCCTACAGGTTTCCCTGCAGGTGTTGACAGAGTATGTGTCACCTCATTGACTTCCTGTTCTCTAGAAGTGAGTCAAGGGTATCACGGTAACGAGACGTCATAGTGCTTTTGTTGCGTATTTTGTTATACAACACAGCTTTGTCCAATCGGCATAATCAGGAAATGTGGCAGAGACACAGTCGAGTATCAAATGTTCTGTAACTGAGACCGTCACTAAGACTATTGGATTTACGCTACTCGCCGAGAAAATTCTGGACTCGGGCACTTCTCTGCCAAAAGGAAGTCACAAATCAAACCTAAAAGCAGAATTCAAACTTTTCCTTAACAGCTGTGAATGAGCACTCAGCAACCCTCAGTGTCACAAATACTTCCTCGCTTCATCCCTTAACCATGAAACAGCCCAAACCAACCACTTTCCATTAAGGATTATGGACCATTATGGCCACTTTACATGATTTTGGGGTTATTAAAACTTCAATGTTTTCAAACAGCTGCCTCTCGCTGTCAACGTGTAAAGTTGCCTGCAGCTTTAAGATTTCTGGACCACTTCCAAGTCACATGTCTTGCTAGCTGATATAATACTATCTCCTAAAGCATTGCAACTTTCTGCTTTGAAACTGGGCTCGTGTGAAACAGTTTATCTCTGTGTTCTGGTATTGCAGACATCAGTGGCGAGCCGCGCCGGTGCAGTCATGAGTGGATAACAGTGGAAGCTGTACGGTCCTGGGTAGCTGCCTCTATAAAGAATGTCATGCAGCTGGAATAACACACAGGTCCCATTCTCATGGAGGGCTTCTGTTCTGTTCTGTTCTGGTGGGACGGATCACCCGTGTCAATAAAAGCCAGGACTGATGTTTTGGTGAACTCAAGGGCACCAGGTATACAACAGGATATGTATGGGACACTGTGGACGATGATATTTTCACAGACGGTGGCATTGTCGTGCCTTTCTGTGTTGTGTTGGAGGATTTACAGTAAGATGTTTTGTCTACTGTGTCTCATACTGTAATGTCTAACCTCCCTGTTTCTGTTTGCAATCTGCCAATTTAAGATGCATTTGTAAGGTAAGAGGACAATGTCACCACCAGCGGGAAAAGAAAATAGTAGGGGTGGGGGAAAAAAATCGATACAGCTTAGTGTTGCGATATTTTGCGTGGCAATATTGTATCAATACACAGACGTCACCTAGCAATCTTTTATTTAACAATCCTATCATACGAAACTAGAAAACCTAAGGAATCGATAGCTTAGCTCCTCAGAAAGAACGCTAAATAACGCTCCAAGCTTACGCTAAATTTTGGTGAGGAACTGGCATGGCAATTTTCAAAGGGGTCCCTTGACCTCTGACCTCAAGATATGTCAATAAAAACTCTGAGATGAACGGAGTGAAAATCTTACTAGTTAAAACAGATGTTTACAAACTGCATAATTTGCAGTTGAAAAAAGATAATAAATCGCAATATATGTTATCGCAATACTTAGCATATCGCAAAATGATCACATCGTGACTTAAGTATCGTGATTATATTGTATCGTGATAATATCTTATCGTGGGGCCTCTGGTGATTCCCACCCCTGGAAAACAGGCTTTAATACTGAAACTTTTAATATGTGTTCCCCATTTGACACTCACGGATACATTTACAGCAGGAGCAATCAAGTTTTGTGATATAATGCATGATAACCTCTTGATTCCAGTGCTACGTTAAGGCTTTTACATCTTCACATTTTAAGGTAAAAAGAAGCTGCAAAACATGCAACTACTGAAACAGAAACTAAAGCCTAAAAAATGGTGTTTGTGTGAACCTTTTCTCCCTTTACTGCACTTTTCTGTTAATTATTAAGCATGTCAGGGCAGACAAAACTCAATCTTTACCCTTTTCTTTCTGTTTTTTTAACAGGCTAAAGTATTTTTCTGTTGCTTTGGCCTTTTATGATTTTGTTTCATAAGGCACAAAGCAAAAACGCATAAAAAATAAACAGAATCAAAATCACTTGCCATCAACCCCAATGATAGATGCAACTATACTCTCCAAACATTGCTTGCCTTTGGTGCACCACATTTGACAGACAAGATAAGAATGAAGTTAAAAGTTGAAAGCTGCTGAAGCTTGGAAATCAGTTTGCAAAGCATCAACAGTGAAACGAGGAAGCACGGAAATCAAATTAGCAGCAGATTGTAGATGACCCTGAATTTTTTTGCTGTGATTACAAGCCTGTTGACCAAGTTTCTCTGATAATTTAGGTGAAACATGGGCGTCAGAAGCCACAGAAATAGTGGAAAAGTAAAGTTCTGCTGCAGGCTAATGATAAGTACCGTATATTCTCAGCAGAATCATGACTGACTGACAGACCTTAAATAAAAAAACAGTTTCTCCGACTGCTGCCAAGGAATGTGTGAAGGGGGAACGTTATATTATGGCTCGTATCATGTGGTGGAGGGGAACAGGGCTACACCGTACATATGTTTCATCCAGGGTGGGGCTATATCCATAAATTCCACCCATGCAGCCCTTCCCTTGCAGGAGACCCTAACATTCACAAATTAAATGCCAGGGTTGAAAAAGGTCCTACTGGTCTCTACCCACCCTCTGGAGAGCTTGTAATTACCCCCCTGGAATAGAAAGGTCCATCCCAGGAGGGGCCACGCAACCTTCTGCATCCACTAATCTCTAGAATGCAACCAACAGCAACTGCAAACATGAAAAGGTTGTCCAAGTAAGAACACAACACTTCCACAGTTTAGAGACATTGAGATAAAAGGAGCAGTGTTTCTGAAAGAAAACAGCAAAAGAAGAAAGTGTTTTTCAAAGAGGATAGACGTGGCAAACTGTAGCTTGTGGTGTAGATAATAACATTAATCTAATGGTAGGGATGGGCGTTTTCAATATATACGTCACGGCTGGAGTACCCACATGATGTTATCGCACATAATCACAAAGAGTGAGCTTCTATTTATAAAAGCATATAAATAGCAATAAAACCATCATTAAGCATGTGAGTTTTCTAAAGTTTAACATCTATAGTGGCCTCCCTTCACATTTCTGTTCATAAACAGATATTATAAGTCTGATTATTGAGAGTGAAAGTGTCCTTAACAAACAAATCTTAACTCAAGGTCTACAAACTAGCTTTTTCATTTCATCTCGTGGTCTCCCTCAGTGGATGGAGTTGATGTAAGCACTGGAGGAAAAAAAGCTAGGAAGATTTTATTTTTCATATTATGATTATCTTTAGATATTTGAGCTTTACCAAACTTATTTTTAAGTAGTTTCTTTGCTCTGTTATCTAATAAAAACAAGGATATAACTGAGGACTGTCAGCCACTAATCTCACATTTAGAGAGCATGGAAACTAGAGTTGTTCCGATACCAGTATCAGCCCAAAATTCGGGATTGGGTGTCGGCGAGTACGCCAGTCTATGCACCGACGAGTAATTGACATGGGAAGAAATTACTCAGCATTTTAGTAATCAACTTTCTAAGCTGCAAATTTCTATTACCTCTTTGACCCCCTAATATTAAATTGACTTCTAAGTTCACAGGACAACCTGGAGAGTTTAGGGATACAAAGACAAAAGATCTTCTCAGATTTAGTGGAAGGGACTGCTGTGAAAAGATTATGAAGCGAATGGCTGCAGCTGCAGTGAACGTGCTTGTAACGGATTGACAGAATGTGAGGGTTAAAAGGCTGTGGCTTAACTCGTTGATCCCTCCAGATGTAGGCCAAGCTCGCTCCGCTGAGAAATCACTGGTTAACAACTTCAGCAGAGAGATAAGAAAGAGGAGAGTGCATAAAGTGTTACAGTAGAGGTATCATATAAACAAACAAACAAATCAAATAGAGATAATCCAACATAATCCAATCAGTATCCAGTCTGCTCTGAGGGTGAAGACAGCTTCAAAACATTGTACGGCTATTAGCTAATGTCACACATGGATGCTCTGAGAATTAGCTCACCAGACTAAATCCATGTGAAAAGGGTCCGAGGTCTCGGCCTCGTCTGTGACCGCCAACACGGATGTAAGACTGGCTTATATCCAGCCGGACGCATGACTGACTGGCTGACACAGAGGCAAAGTATAAGGTGAAATCAAGCCATACAGACAGTACGCGGCCATCTTGCATGGCTGCATGGCTGAGCTACAAGCTGCTTATCTCAGAGTGTGTCATAATCTCAGCAGAGAAAAAACAACCTGAGACCAGACAAGCCAAAACTAAATATTAAAAAGCTAGGAAAATCTGCTGGGAGCCCTAAACCAAGAGCTCGGTAGTGCAATGAAAAATGAAACCAAAACACAAAAAAAGGATGTTTGGGGACGTTAACAAGGTCACCTGCTGTTTAACAGGATCGACCTGACAGCCTTGTCTGCCCTGCGGCCTCTCGGCTATCAACTGCGCAATGCAAACTGCTGGGACACAAACAACACTGTGTTCAGTGCCAATGTCACTGTAACAGACTGAAAGATTGTAAAACAATCCCCAAATGATACTTTACTTTAAGGGTTAAAGACCAGTTGTTCTAATGGATCACCTCTAGATCATAACACTGGTAAAAGTATAATAAGTTACATAACTGTGAGAAAAGAAAGAAATATGGACGTGGACAATGGTCGCCACGAAAAGCTGTAATACAATCACTCCTGAGGAACATTTAGCTGTTGACGCAGCTGGTTTCGTCTGACTGCGCGGCTGTTTTGACGGCTTTTCTACAGTAATGTTATCTCACAGATACGCTATACTGTGGGAACCTGCTCGTCGTAGCAGCGGCCTAAAAGAAACTAGGACACATTCTGGTCCTGGAGGGAAGAAGGAGGCTACTGTGGCTTATCTTTCAGATAAACAGAAAACTTTCCCTACCTGTCTGTTGATATACTGCATCAGGAAAGAATGGAGGTAGAAGTTTCAGTTTATAACCAGGCTGGGATGCATTACTTTCATTAATGTCATTTGTAAGAAGTCGCAAATGTGCATCACAACAAAAAACGATAAAGAAACAAAAGGTACTTTTCTAAACAATCACAAATTCTACAAATCCAATAAGAATGTGCGTGACTGACATTACCGGCTCCAGAGACGCCAACCCAGTTAACGGGAAATTACATTACCATGGTAAAAATACCAATGGCATCTCAGCTTAGGAGGCATACAAACAACAGAGAGAAACAAAGAGATAAGCTAATAAACCAAAGCCTGCATTTATTTCCAAATATTGTGCAGAGGATTATCTCAAATCAAGGCAGTCCACTTTGCAGAGCGAGTTAACTCCATCCACAATCAGGTCCAAAGAATTAAAACCAACTCTTAATCCTTGCCTCGATGCTGTTGTGAACTTTTGAACTGATAAAAGTTGCATCAACTCATGAATGAAAGAAAGATAAAAAAAGATAAAGCCTAAACACATTTTTCGGGCTTTTGCTCTTTTAGCTTGACAACTTGTCAGAACTTGAGCGTGCTTTCTAGAGGGTGGGGTGGCATTTTAAGAGCAGGATAAAGCATGCCGTGCTCTGGCACAGTCTGCTGCTGAATCTGAAATCTGTCTGCTGTTTCAAGGCCTGTTAGACATGCTTTGGTCCGAGGGAGAAACATGATGCCATCTGACAATCGAAGAAATGAATCAAACAGGATGCACTGCATATTCTGCCAATCCAAGCACACGTGTAATTTCTAAAATGGTCCAATGAGTATTTTTGAAACATTAACATGTAGCCTTAAGGCATGAAATTAGATCACTGTGATATGTGAGGTCATCATGTTGGAGTTGAGCTTTGTCTGGCATAGACTTCAAAACAAGATTTATTATTTGGTCGTGTTACAGCTCAAAATCAGATGAAGAAGCCTGCACCTGCTGGATACTACCACAGTCACCATCTTTTGAGATAAGATACAATAAGGTACTATAAAATACGACCATAGGCTGTATATAAAAAGTTGACGTAATCACCGTGATGTCACCCATTAGTTTGTGGACTGCCGTTTTGAAGCCTCGGGTTCAACATTTTGGCTGTCGTCATCTTGGCTTTTTGGAAACAGAAGTGATATAAGAGGGTGGCGCTACAACCGAGCGTTTTTTTTTAGGCCATCAAAATGTTACAATTAACTTTCATGAACTGTAAACACACTATGAAAGAGGTAATGAAAGGTATGAAAGGTAGCTACGCCCTAAAGCATACCCTGCTTTATGGTCTATTTGACCCTAAATGAGACCATAATTTACTAAATGAACAGCATGCTGTATTGAAGAAGACTTGAAACTAGTGATTGAGACCATAAACTCATGTTTACTGAGTTAATAAATCAAGTGAGAAGTAGGCTCATTTTCTCACTGACTTCTATACAATCGGACTTCCTTTCGCAACCCTGCTGGCTGTTAGAGAGAATACAAGTTTAAGGCACTTCCACATTGGCTTCACTTCTCAGACCCCACAGCTTCACACTGGGTACGAGATACAGGAAATCGTCTGACCTCTAGTATTTAACAGCTGAAATGCTGTTAAGTAACGAAGCTGTATTGGTGAGCGTGATAAGTTTTGCTTTGATATGTTGAACACACGTCAGCTTTCCGTGATTGAGCTGTTATTACCATAACTACAAGTAGCAGCCTGAACTGATGCCTGCACAAAATTTGCTGTCAGACAAAACGCTGGCATGCAACCAGCTGGAACCTCTCCTGGAAAAACAACAACAACAACGCAAAAACAAGATAGAGAGCTCACAGACACACCAAAACTGCAAACTCATTAAAAAATTTCCAGCACCTCTGCTTTGGGAATTACCATTAATAATGTGACCTAGACAAAGGGGATGGAGGCGAGCAAGGATTGAAACATGAATCCCACTTGGCCCGTAAAACCCCCCTCCCATCCTCCCAAACCAACATCTCGGTTACGGGACTCCCCCACACACGTACAGCAGGACCCACATGCTCCCTTTGTTTGAACCGCAGCATGGCTACACTCTTTCCACATCTTGTGGCTATGACACACAAAAGTGATTAATTTTGGATGCTCATTGTCATGATAATCTGAGGTTTTGCCTCTCGGTCTGGCAAGAGATCAGTCGCTTTCTAACTTTACAACTGAACACAACTCGTGGGCAGGAAAAGCAAAGCGAGGCTATTAATTAAAAAACGACACAAGCTGAAAAAGGTTAAGCGATTAAAAGAGTTCAGTCGGGAAGAAAACCAAGCAAGCGAGTATAAATATAGCCTTTCTGTCATGTGACAAACTGTAACAGCCTGAGACAATTATGTCACTCCAAATAACAGGCATTCAACCAGGAAAAACTGAAATGTTTATTAGAGTGTATAGGGCATTTATAACTGTGTTGAGATGGGAGCAGTTAGAGGACTTCATCTTTTTAGCTTTGGGTGAAAATTACAGCTCAGTATGTGCAAAACCACCGACTGCTGTGTCCTCTATTAATGTATGTTTAAAGATCTCACTTATCACACATCACTGTAATGTGGTCTTATATATAGCCTATATATTTCCTAAGGGAAGCCATTTTTCATAGAATAGATTTACTGTTGTCTATAGGATAAAATAAGTAATAATAAAGAAAACTCTGGTGATATCCTGCTTATATCATAGCTAAAAAAAAAACCTGGAAGTGTGGATGAGTGACTTTAAGGGTAAAATGCAGAATTTGAAATATATATGTAAACACAACCTCACATTTAAAAGTATTATCTTAATAATTCTGGGGTTAGGTAACCTACTATGCATTAGAAATATCATAATATGCTTTAAAATTGTCCTATTGATCAACTTGTAAGACTAGGTGCTGCATTTTACCCATTACAGCTCTGCTTTACCTCTTTAAACAGTCTAAAAAAAATCTCTGCCGGCATCCAAAGTAGCACAGATTGTACCGTGCTGTCGAGGGTAAAACTGCAACAAGTTCAGATTGGCCTAAAATATAATTTCATAGGTCACCCAGTTCTAGTTATAGAAGCATGAGACTGCAGATCAAGGCTTGTTTCTCAGGAGGGAGCTTGCTCGGAAGAGATGAGTCTGTGCTGCAACAACTGTGAACTTTGAAAACACACCTAATAATTACACTAGTTTCAGTGGATGGAGGCTAATGTGCCAGCTTTTGCAAGCGCGTAAGGAATCACACTTATCTCAAACAGTGACGTTAGTGAGTGTTTTCCCATCAAACCCAGTTCACATCATCGAGTAGCTGAAATGCATTTTTTATTGCTAATGCAAATTTGGTGAAATAGTGAATGACTTGCCATGAGGGATCAATTACTCACCAAAGGGTCTGAGAGCTGTCAGGCTCAAGCCCATTAATTAAAAATCTGCCACCACTGAGTGGCTGAGCTGGAAACGGGGTGAGCTGCCCTTTCACCTCCAAACAATCAGGAAGGTCAAGAGTCAGTGGTCTTGGGAGGGGACAAGCAGAGTGCAATTGTTGGGTGGATATCTAAACTCAACTGCCAATGTAAATGTTAAGGGTATGTTTTACTGAAAAGGGGAGATACTTCTTTCTGTTTGCTTCAAAAATGTAATCAAATGGATGCATGTTTCTAGATTATTTCATTGATTTAGAACTATATCTCTATATGTATACATGTTCTTTTCTGTCAACATGGACTAATAAAAAGCTGCTCACAAAAAAAATTTGAATCAAATGGCAGACTGTAAAAGATGTACTCAAAGTCAAGCTCTTGGCATTAACATTTTAAAGGCTGTAAACAAAGGATTAGGGGTTAGGGTTGTGTTTCAATCCAAAACAAACTTTCCAAGCTGTAATTTTGAACAGAAAAATTGTCACATCAAGCAACCCGGTCTCACGGGAAGGCGTATAAATAGCACAGAATTTCAAGGACATTCTGCGTTTCATGTGGACGCATTTTAGGATTTTCGCGTGTCATTTGTACGCCACGCAAAAAAACTACGTTAACGTCCGCAGTTAGGTTGAGGCAACAAAACCACTTGCTAGGTTAAGGTTATGGTTGGGCTTAAAATAAGTATGTGAACTAAGTAAAATACGTACGGAAACAACGTAACGTAATTACAGAAAACATGTCACAAACGTCACTTAAAAAACATGTGACGAACATCACTAACTTACAAAACAAAGCACCGCTCTTTAACAACAGCCTCCTGGTTGAACGCAAGGAAGGCGTTGTTATTGCATGCTAAAAACCTGCATCAAGAGCTATGACTGAGGGTTTCTCTCAGAAGCTGAGGTGGTAAGGCATCCACATCCTATTGTATCTCATCTCATGATCAAATTTGTTGGTAGATGACTTCCTAAACAAAAGCTACACGAAATATGATGGCTTTCCCTTTGTGAAATAGCAACTGTGGTCTTTCTCCCTAAAGGTTTATGTTTTATTTCACAAAAAGTGTGTTCATTTCTTGATGATAGAGAAGAGAGGAGGCGGTCCATCTCTGCTTTAAAACACTGTAGGAAACCCCAGACTCTTTTCTGTCTTTGCGGGTCTCCATTAAGCTCAATGTTAGGGATTAGTTGAGCCTTTGGTTTATAATAATCAACTTTTTACAAATGAAAAATTGTAAAGCTGAGAGGTAGTCCAGCTCGGGCCACAAAGCAACAATCCTCAAAATGTGAGGTTGGGTCCTGGGTGTGGCCAACAACGGCTGTCTAATCCCAGCTGTCCCAACAGCGAGGGCAAGTGCAAAGCCGGGCCAGACTGGGGGCAGGGTGTGGCATGGCAGGGCTGCCATGGTGACGCAGCAGGCCTCGATAGAGAAGGGATGCTAAATGAAGCTATTGTCTGGCCCAAGTGAAGCACACCGCGCAAAGAATGGCACATTCAAACAGTCATACAGGCCTATTGTTGTGGCGGACCAGCAGAGCGCTGCAGGTCCACGGTTTATCCCACAGGATCCACTACACATCCCACAGAGAGAGCTGGATCTGAGAGCATGAAGCTCTGACACCAGAAGGGAACGGTACTGACGTGGAATCAGCATACTTGCCGACCTTGAGACATCAAGACAACATCATTTATATCCCTAATATGACCCAGGATGCTAAAAAAAAGAACCCAACAACTGACATCTTAAATAAGGATGTATATTTTCATTATCCTCGCTGAAAACAGTAATCACCGGGCGGGCTGTGCTTCAACACCTGCCTCTGGGCATTAATGCCACCACAACATACAGAAACCATGCTGACATATGGTGGTCTTAGGGGCTCAGCTGTGTTACAGCCACTCCTTAATGACATCCACCATTGAAAAAATAATTAGTCTATACCTCCCCCCCTGTTGTTGGTGCTGTCGTTTACTCTTTCACTCTGTAGTGCTTAATGGGAGCCAACCAGGGAGGGCTGGTCCCCCCTGCTGCATTGCCAGTCCTGTGAAACGTAACACTCAGTTCATTAACCCAGTTCCCCGAGAGAGCTTCAGTAGTGCTTGTGTGTGCTGACAGACAGAAGAGCAGGTACAATACACTGCCACAGTTTATGGACTGGCAGCTTTGGTGTTGGTGCTTTGATGTGTGGAGTGAGAACTGAACTTAAGTCTTCATGGGGATGACCAATCTATCTCCTTACAATCTTATTTATCATCAAATACCTGCCAATGCCATCAATTCTAGCTATATCAGTTTTCGATTGCCATTCACTGACATATTCTGATGTCAGTGGATGGTGCAAGAATGACTGATTGGGCTGATTTTATTCGCTTTCTTAAACATCATCAAAGCTCAGCCTGCTTTCAGTGCAGAATGGTCACCAACTGAGGAAATGTAAGGACAGAGCAGCTTACATCACAACAGAAACAATTGACCAATGTGAGCTCCGGTTCTCCACCGGTGCCAACTGAAACTGAGTCACAATGCTGCACTCAGTTCCACCAAGGACAGTTTTTGTCAAACTCCGTTTCCAACGGCAGCACAGTGAATATTGGCGTCTGTGACAACAGGAGGATGACGTGACAGAAACATCAATAAATGACTGGTGCCAACAAAACAAGGCGGCAGTTGCTGTAGCCGAAGGCTGTGTTGGTCTAGAGGAAGCAACGGCATCACTTAATGTGCCTATAATTGTTATGGATGACTGGCATAGCTCCTAACAGCAACTAATAAGCTGAAGGAACATGCAAAACACCAGTTTCCCCAGGAAACCGACGTTCGTGTCTCGTGTGAAACAGTCACACAACATATTTGTTTTGTTTTGTTGCTTGAACCTAACTAAGTAGTTTTGTTGAATTTTCGTTTTCTTTTGTTTCAATTAGTAACATTAATCACATGTTCAAACCTGTTTAATACTACAACCGTTATCTGGGAGAAAATATGTTTCCGTCAAATTGTTTTTTAGTTATGCAGTTTAGTTGTATGGGAGCGGCTCACCATTAAAAACCTAATGCACAACAAACAAGTCATGTCAGCGTAAATCCCCTTGAGGCAAAGAAGAGATTTTACATATTGGACTGTATAAAATATATTGGCTTGAATACTGGTACGTGTCAGAACAGGCGTATTATGAGCAGCATCAAACGGGGTTATACTTTAATCGGACTATACAGGCAACCAATTGCGAATCTGCCAACTCCTATTATCTGTGATTAGTCTGTCATATCAGCCAATAATACTGGCCTGTGGATAAATATTTGTCAGGCTCGAATAGAGAGGCTTAAAGCACACACAACTTGGGAAAACATGCAGCTACAACAAATCATGTGCAATGTGCACCTATTCAGAAAAACAAGACGCGTGATTCAAATGTCAGGGCTTGTCGACGCTGATCTGTAACCGGCCGACTCCCTGTCTGAGCACTAACACTGTGGACAAAATAACAGCATGGTACATCACGTAAGGCTTCTCCCATGTTTACAGTGAAAACATGTCTGCAGATCACACCGCAGCAGTAAGCCCTCTCACAAGGCAGCGGCCCATTACAAGCATGTACAGGCCCCCTCAATGATTTAGAGCGTTTTAATTCTCGGGAATGCAAGCTTTTTCTGATAAGCGCCTAACCGGGAATAAGCCACTAGAATGGTTACGCTGAGAAAATCTCCGTGTTGTGCTCTCTGGCTGACTTTGTGGCTTTCACAAGCGAGTCATTCCACTTCTCAGCAAAGCGATAAAAGTGAATATTAACTCAGAACAGGTGAAGTATCATCTGTCTGAAAGCTCCAGAGGCCGGTCCTTTCATCAAGGGTAATGTGGCTGTTGGGGCCCTTTATGAGGGCCAAGCAAATTGTGAACTCAATTTATCAATCACGGTCACGGATGACAGCGGTGCTGAGACATGTGAGGAGAAGATCAACCCTGAATATCAACATAAACGCAGTTTTGTTTGAGGATAAGGGCACATTTGTTGTTATCTTATCACAGCTCAAATCTAAACTTAATCCACACAAAAATCTGTAAAGGCAAGTTAGAGGTTATCAAGCATTTGTGGACCTGTGTGCCTACAGATTACAGACTCGCTGATAAATTGGCCCTGGCAGATATAGGCTAGGCCTGTATTTATTTATGTTGTTCTCTACAATTTCACTTAGAACCGTTATGTTCAATTTGCACACATGTTCTTGAAATGAGAGAATACTCTTCATTTGTCAAGTATTTAATTCACACTTAAGTATAAAAAAAAAAATGGGCTTTAACATGTGGTTATTTCATATAGACTATTTATTGAACACAAAACTAGAAAACGTGCTATATCGTGATGTATATCGTTATCGAGATATGAAATATGTTGGAATAGAATAGTTTGGCTATATCGCCCAGCCCTACCATCAACCCCATATCCATCCATATAGGCTACATCAACCTTCAAGCATCAGTATAAAGAACTAAGATCCCAAAAAAGGTACAAAAAATATATAGATAGATGGATAGATAGATGGATAGATGGGTATATAGATAGATGGGTATGTAGATAGATGGATAGGTAGATAGATAGATAGATAGATAGATAGATAGATAGATAGATAGATAGATATGACCTCCTTAACTTTGTGTTACATAAATCAATGAAAGGTTAATGATCACAGCGGTCCATACATACACACATCTAGTCTAGTGAATGTAATGTCTTTTTAACTTTCCCTCACTTTGCTGGGAGACCCCTAGAGGACCCCCTCTCAAGGACCCTCTGGGGGGGTCCCCGGACCTCAGTAGGGATGGACAGGTCGTCTCTTGATAGCGTCATTGGGTGCATGTTTTAGCTGCAGCCTTTGGAAGAGCGGTTGGACAGGTCAGCCCCACCCCCCACCCCACACACCCACAGCAGAAACAAATAACAATTTGCAAAAGAAATGCAAATGTCACCTGACTCCTGTCTGTTTGACTCCTGTCTAGACCGGGTTTAGAAAATGATAGCGCAAAAAAACAAGATGCAACAGCTAACACAGTAAACAAAAAGAGCTAAACAAAGTGTAACAAAATATGAACCATTTACATAGAAGGAAGTATAAAAATTGGAGCAGTATATACAGTATTGACAATAAACAGACTACTAACAAAATTGCACAAGTGGAAAAAATTATATTGCACAATGAGAATGAAATGAAATTCCACCTGAAAAATATTGCACAATATGAATTACACCTGAGTAGTAATGATATTGCACAGTCAGTGTAAAGTAAAGTGCAGTTGTTGTCAGTTTTTGGTGTGTAAGCGGGAGCAGTGCTGGTTGTGGAGTCTGACAGCTGCAGGAAAGAAGGAAGGACAATAATATAAAGTCTCCACTAAAGTTGATTAGAACTACAAAGCACTTTGGGAAAACTACAAGAAAAATAAATACACACAGGTAAACCATCCCCACTCAAAGATGTACAACTGGTAAGCATTTAAAGTCAGCTTTTATGCATTTTAAATAGTATTTCTGAGGTTTCTATGAGGAAAAGCATTGTTGACATCCTATAATGACATTAAATAACCTGATATTTTCAGGTGGGATTTCATTTCATTCTCACTGTGCAATACAATTTTCCACTTGTGCAATTTTATTAATAGTCTGTTTATTGTCATTAATGTATATACTGCTCCTATTTTTATACTTCCTTCTATTTAAATGGTTCATATTTTGTTACAGTTTGTTTAGCTCTTTTTTTTTTACTGTGTTAGTTGATGCATCATTTTCTATGAGGAAAAGCATTGTTGACACTATACAGTTTTTATGCACCAAATATTTGGAACAAGCTGCACAAGTGGAAAATGATATTGCACAGTGAGTAAGATAGCAAGATAACAACAAATGTGCACAAATAAAATTGTGTTTCTGTTGATATATTCAGGGTTGATCATCTCCTCACATGTCCCAGTACCTAGACCAGGTTTAGGTCACTGAAGCTCGAGGAAATGCAACAAAAGAGCTTCCTTAAAGTCGCACACAGTCAATGATAGCTGTTGTATTGACCGGCCACACCGGTACGGAGGTCACCACCAACACAACGGGCCGGTGTGGCTACATTGTTTCAACCCGGTATTGTTTCATCCGTCCACAGTGAGAGTTTTCTCCTATAACGACGTCGTCCTTACCTCGTCACGTTGCACATTTTTCTTGGCCCACTAGTTCATCAGGTAAAGCAGAAAAAGTGGAGCAAGAGAGAGAAAAGTCCAGACTGCACGAAGATAATTCAACAGACTGGTTGGTCCGAGCAGCTCGTGATGTCATCGGTTTACTCTGAGCAGTCAATGTGTGCGCATGTGTGATCCTTTTGTTAGCCCAAGTGCATCATGGGTGTTGTAGTTGTAGTATAGGCAAGGCAAGGCAGCTTTATTTGTATAGCACAGGGGTCAGCAACCTTTACTATCAAAAGAGCCATTTTAGGCAAAAAAATAAATAAAATATCTGTCTGGAGCCGCAAAACATTTGAGTATTGTGATGAAGGTAACACAATTTATAGTCTAAGTATATAGTATATAAGTCTAATGCAGTGAGGGCCCATGTGTAAATGTACTACAGAGTATTAGGGCCACATTGAGGGAAAAACAAATCTGAGATTTCCAGAATAAAGTCATAACTTTACGAGAAAAAAAGAAAGTAGCACGTAAAATTACTACTTTATAATATTATGACTTTATTCTAGTAAACTTATGACATTATTCTCATAATATTACGACTTTTTTCTCGTAAACCTACGACTTTATTCTCGTAATATGACTTTATTCTTGAAATCTCAGATGTATTTGTTTTCCTCAATATGGCCCTAATACTCCGTCGTACCAGAGACCTACAACAATAATAAATAAAAATGAAAATGTAAACAAAGAACAGTTATGTATATGTTCTTAATATACCTGTATATGTTCTTAATATGCCTTGTATAAAGTATTTCCTTTTATAATTGTAATATAACTTATTATTTTTAATGGAGCTTCCCAGCAAAGAGAATTTCACACGATTGTACCTGTAAAACATCTTGAATCTTGAATCTTGAAATACCTGGTAAACTTTAAAGCACAACTATCTGCACCACTACAATATCACTTCAAATGGATAAGGGTATTAGTCTCTATGTATAATGATTTGGTGCCCTCTGGTGGTACAACAGTAAACTGCATAATTTGAGTCGTAAATTGATTCATGTGTTGTTGACACTTTGCCATTACATACATTGGTAACACTTTTACAATAAGGTACAAACGAATCATGGAGGACTTGATAATTAATGATTAATGAGTACTTCTCTAATAATTACTAATGAAGAGGAGGAGAGCAATCATGTGCACATTTTTCATCCTGTAGTTAGATCTGGACTTGATCGCCTTTATAGCAGCTGATTGGATGAAACTTTAGATCACACAGGTGAGACGTGACTGTAAAACTTTAGATCACACAGGTGAGACGTAACTTCCATCATGGAAAATGTGAGATTTGAACACTTTCTATGTCTTTTACCGTCGAGGCTCATATAGGAGAAGTTTGCTTTCACGGCTTTCTGGCACAAAGGGTTCATTTTAATCCAAACTATGATCTTTTCCAAAACATAACTAATTGGGTTTGTTGCCTAAACTTAAGGAGATTTCTGGCAGAAAGCCCTTTAAACAATCTTCTCCCATGTGCTCTCAGAGCTCTCATCATACATTGTTAACAGACTCTGCCAACTGTCACATAGTAGGCCTACACAAAATATACTAACGCAGAAATAAATTATTATTATATTAATAGCCTATTAATACAGTGTAGGGAAACCTGTACCGGATTAATGCATCTGTTAATTAAAAAAATGACAAAAATGGACATGAAAAAATCTAAATAGCTTCCTTAACCTACCGATAATAATAATATAATATTTTTAAATATCTAATAAAATAATTTATATCACATATTATTATCTGGGACACACAGTGCTATCATGTATTTAAGTGTAGCCATGAGTACAACTCTGAAGTACCTGAATTTAGCAATTCCCAGCAGTTGTGTGACATTATATTAATGTGGGTCCTGCTTTATTACCTGACCTGTCCTGAAGAAGGCCCCAGCTGTGTTAAAGAAAGACCTTCATTATTTCAATTTTTGTGCTGTCATTTTGCAAATTCCTAAATTAAAAAGATTTATTAAGGTTATTAAATCTGGAGGCTATGTAATATTTCAGCACAAAGTGTATGTGAGTCTGTGAGGAACGAAGGTTAATAGAGGCCCAGCAGCAAATGTTTGTCCTTGGGCCCCCTGGAAGGTTAATCTGAATGTTTTATGGAAACATTTTAGGGAACAACATAACATTTGACATATCTGTATGCTACAAAACAGAGAAATGCATAATAGAAATAATGGATTAATACTTATAATAATAATGGACTGAGAAAGTTTTTTTTTTTCTGATCTTTGAGTTAAAATAAGTGAAGTTTTTTATATTGTGCCCCCACATTTGGATTGTGATGGCAAGGATTTTTATTAACTAGTGATGAATCACATGAATCATACATCAATAATAGAATCATTTTATGCATGAGACGCCCTGAAATTTCACAAATCGGGAGCCAATAAACTCCCCTGTAGGTCACACCCTGACAGTAACGCCATTGTCTAGAGGGAAGTTGAATTTTTGCAGAAAACTGTTGAATGCATTTCACATTATGCAGTTCTGTTTGTTGCATTTACTATACTTGTGACTTGTGCCGTGCAGATAATTCATTCTACAACAGCTGTGCATCAGAGATGCTTATTCCTCCTCCTCCTCCTCCATGTTCACCTCCAACTGCTGCTCTTCCCAAAACTCAATAAATTCCATCAGTTTCATTAGCAGAAAATAGATTCCTTAATGATTGACATTTTTGTGGGTTTTTCTTTTGTTAATTTGAATGCTATTTTCTCACAAGACACTTTTCTTTTCAAAATAAGGTGTTAACAAGGGAAACTGTATATAAAAAATACATATATGGAAATAAGATTGTTTGGATTAAATTCACCAGAAGTATTAAGCATTACATGTCCTTTATAAATTAAAAATAAATACCACTAATTTGTGAGGGAAATGGCTTTATTCTTGAATTTTTCAGTTACTGGGAATTGTTTTTTATAAATGTTTCCTGACATTGACTGATATATTTGACTTCAGGATATCTTTGACTACATACATGCTAAAAATCAAACATTTTTACTGTATTAATTTAGATATTTTCCAAATTAAAAGTCCCTAGAAGTGTATGATTTAACTTTTTCCCATGGTCTAGTGTTAAAAAAAGTTAACAAAAATTGCAATAAATCGTAATATCAAAATCGCAATACTTATCGAACCGACATCCAAGTATCGTGATAGTGTTGAATCGGGAGATAGGCGTATATCGTTCGAGCCCTAACACCTACTGAATCTTTTATTGTCCCCAACAATTACATTTGTGGAGGCATAAAATCATCCAGCATTTAATGACTTGAAAACAAGACCTACTGTAGCGTTTTGTATCAGAGTCCCTCTCTGATAAAATGCTAACTCATTTCCTGGTTTTAGGACTTATTCCTGTAGCACTCAATTCATAAATGTACATTTACAAAAACAAATCATTTGCTTATTATATTTAAAAAATAAAAATAAATTATATGATACACTTAATATTCAATTGAGCTCATCTGTTTTAAAAGCAACAAAAACTTTGAATTCCCTTTTGACTTTTTGAGGGAAGTCAAATTTCTTAGATACAACTGCCTCTGTAAATAACGAATTCATTAACGACCATATTATTATAGAAAAAGAAACATTCACAATATCTACACACTGATGATGATTGATGATATGACACCGGAAGACATGAGTCATGCCAGAGCTTGTTTTATTATTCACATTTACAGAATTCAATGTGTGAGTACAGTGTTTATACAGAAAGCCCAACTTGTCCATACAGCAAACAGACATATAACACATCTCCTCACACTATGTACAGATTAAGCCATGATAAAGCCTGGGCCACTAGCACACTTGGCATAACACTCAGTCACTCAAGGTTCAGAACAAGTCGATGGACTCTAGATGTTCAATAATGTGACATATAACACATGTATTAGTGTTGCTGGAATGGTGTATACCTGAAAGGGGGCAGCTGGAGGAAGAGAACTGGGCAAATTCAGGATTGTCTGAAGCGAATTTTGAAGTGTGAATCTGAACATTTACATTTCAGACACAATAAACCATCTCTTCATCCATCAATAAATTATGCCCATTGCTGATAGTTTTTTTTTTTTTTTTTTGGACTGTGTTTTTGTTCGCTGCTCAAATGAAGGTGATGTTTTGTTGAGATAGAAAATAGAAATATGATCACTAGTTTAGTGGTGGAACAGTGTCAGCAGCACCATGTTGGTCCTGAGATTAAGTGTTTCAAGTGGGGTTTTGTCAGCCACAGAAAAATAACTGCGTTAAACGTTAGATGACCAGAGACCTACTCAGCAGCTAGTAGAAAAAAATAAATAGGTTATTAATATTGAGTGTTAAGTTTGTCTAGTGGGGGAAAACAATATGTATTATGGTTTGGGTGATGATTTCAGTGTTTTTTTTAGGTGCATCGTCTGGATTTCATTACTCTATACGTCTCCTTTTCATGTAGAGATAACGCTTGCATGTCTTCTTGCTACGTTGTCAAGTTAAATCGTGACAAAAACAAAAACTATGAATCTCTGAAATGAAGTCCAACTCATTATAAATGCCTTAAAACATTATACATACTGAAAATGACTTGAAAATTGTAAAAAAACAACAACCCAATATCACCATCAAGAACTAGCATCTGTCTGTCTCCGTGGGGCTGATTCTTGCCCGCTTCACCACTGTGGAATTTAAAACTATAAAACAAACTCCAATTCGTAATTGCTGCAATACCTTCAGTAACAGATCTTTTACATTTGTAACTTTTAAACACTCTACAGATGTTGTGCAGACACAGATTCTCAATTTGGCAACCTTTTTTTGGTAAAACAAAATACTGTTTTGTTACCCACTTTCATCACAGTATCTTTTGGAAACTGCAGCATATAATCTGTTCATTTCAGGGATCATCAGATCACCAAAAATACAAACTTAATATATTTGGATTGTTCATTGAAACGGTGTTTCCAGCTTGATACTTGAAATCTCATATTACAGAAAAAGTGGATCCTCTGGCATCCAGATTCTGAACAGATGACACTGAATGAAAAAATAATGAAATGCGATTCATGACAATCTATATTCATCTTTACTGTAATACGCTGGATTTGTTCTGCCTGGCCTGTTTAGTTAATACTGAGGATTTACAACATTTTCTATTTTCCCCTTCTAAATCATGAGAGTATTTAGAAGGGCTTTAAACCATTAATCATTACTGATAGCAGCAAATCAATTGATTATCTCACTCCTCAACCTCTGCAGGGTCTTAGAGAGTAATAGAATTAAAATTGTTAAATCTATATTCATCTTTGGTGGATTAGACTACAGCAAAATCAAACACATTTAGTGTTTAGGGGATCAAATTATTTGCATAACAAATGTCCTATAACTCAAAGTACATTTCACAAACAAAAATCAGCAACGTCTCACCATTAGAGATGATTTTCCAGTCACCACTTAGTGTCATGTAAACCAGTGCCACCACAGCTGAAGGAGTGTGAACACTGCAAGAAATACTGAGACATGGGTTAGTGTTTTATTCTTCAAGTTGATGTCTGTGGTACAGAGCTGACACTGAATCGGGGTAAAAATCAAGTTGACAGAGCGATGGGTTGAAAGGTGGCGGGGGAGAGATCAGGATGGAGTGGTTTAAGAGATTTTCACATTTGGAGTGCTTGTGTGTGTGTGTGTGTGTGTGTCTATGTGTGTGTGTAAATATGTGTGTCAGAGTTCGGTGCCCACTGCTTCAGAAAAAAAAGGATTTTGTGAGAAGCACAAGGCCGGGGAGGTTATGGCCACGGGGAGAAGACGGAGCACCAGGCTCCTTTGTTCTCTGCTCTTGGTTTTTGTCACTAGTCCAGCTGTTAAGCCAGAGGTCAGTGGAGTGAGACACTACGCCAGGGAGCGCTGGCGAGGCTTGATCCTAGGATAGAGCTGCGAAGAAAACAAACAGAAACAGGAGACGTGTTTAAATGTGCGATTGATAACGTTGATAACATTCAGCCACTAGATGTCACACCTTGATTGAAGCCTTGTTAGAAGTGGGAACCAAACGTCAGATATCTTCCACAGAGATAAACAAAACATTCATTTTGGACCCGACAACATTTTTAAAATGATTAATTCACAATCATAATTATTCTTTTTTAGAAGAAGTGACTTTTATTTAGCACTTTTCTAAAAGCTCTGTGGATGTATTTTTTTTTTTTTGAATATTCGTCTACATAAAAATGTTATCAATAAGACCCTTAACATGACTGATTTGACTTGTTCACATTTGTTATTATGTACTTTGTCACTGACCTGTCTGTGTATCCAAAGACTCGATCTGGACAGTAAACTGGATTCATTGACTTACTAATATTATCTATCTTTTTGCAGCCGAAATCTATTCATATATTATTAATTGATAATGTGTCAGAATCCTAACAAATTTAACAGAGAATAGCAACAACAACCAATGACATCTAAGCAGAAATTCAACCAGCCAACCAGCCCATGGGTACCGTCAATACATCAAATATCTTTAAGAGGTCTTACTGTCATTTAGGGCTGCAACGATTAGTTTCAGTATCAATTATCTACAGGGTTTTTTTTCCCTCAGAGGTCACAGAGGTGAAACAGGCTTGAAACCTTTAACCAAATAATGAAATGCTGCTTTTCAGCTGGCTGTTAAGTTACTCTTTAACAAGCTGGTACAAGCAAATGTTTGGCATTCTTGCTTGAAAAGAGACTCAAATTACCGTATATCCAAAATATCAAAATAGTTAACAATTAGTTTTCTGTCCATTGACTAATCCAGTGATTCTCAAAGTGGGGTCCGTTGCACTCTGTCAGGGGATCCGCAAAATAATTTGCTATAAATTATAAAATTGTGCTGTATCATTGAAAAGTGCATATCTACAGATGGGGACCATTTGCAGCCATAAAACAAGCAGATTGTGTCCATTACTCTCTCCCACGTTAGCTTTGGGCCAACAGAAACTCTGATATGATTACGACACACAGCAATAAGATCATTATCTTTATGTTGAATTAATAAAATGACCCTCTGTTTAAAAGTATATAAGTGGTATTAACATGATTTAATTTGAAATGTGTTTCTGTTTATCACTATGAAAAAGGTCTGACGTATTTAGTTTGAAAAGTTTTAGAATACAAATAGTTCCCATGGCGTCTGAGGGTACAAATGGTAGTAAGCATTATGCTTAATCTGTGTTATGATTAAGAGGGAAAACTTTCTCCACTCGGACTAATCCAATTATGATTCCAGCTCTACAGTCCTTAATAAGGATTAATTAATCAGAACATGGTAAAAGAAATGCCATGCACTGATAACTTGTCTACCCACGACAGTTTAAGTTAATTCTCCTGGTGAGCTGAGGGAAAGTGGACAAACGTGACACATAATGTATTTTGTCATTACCCCCAGCAGGTTGCGGGGCACGTAGCCCTCGTTGTCCTCGAGTCGCGCCCACCACCACTCTGTTTCGCTGTCGTCCTGTCGTCGCAGGATGGTGATGGCGTCCCCCTCGCCGAATGGCAGCTCGTCCTGGTTCTGAACTTTGTAATCCCACAGAGCGTACACGGTCCCCTTGTTCATCACACCCAACTTCTCCTGAACACCTGCGTAAGAGAGTCCAAAACAGACTGTCAGTATTTCATCAAGGTCTTTATAGACAAATTAAAAACCAAAGACTTTTTCCAACTTATACCACGCTGCCTTACAATACGTGTTTGGTTTTTGTACAAACCTCAATGAAGTCCTTTTAGAATTACAATTGTGCACGCTAGACTGATTGGTAGGTTGTTTCTCACCGTATAGAAACTGAGAGCACTGGATGAAGCCTTCCTCCATTTCCTCGCATTTATCTGCAGCCGTCTCCACGTCACTGATGGTGCTGGCGAAGATGGCGGCCCCCGACTCGACCAACACCTTGCAGAGGTGAACGCTGTTGCAGGAGGCGGCGCAGTGAAGCGGAGTCCTGTTTCGAGCAAACGGGGGAAAAAAACAGAATGTATTAAAAAACAGGAAAATCAAAACTGAACTATATTTCTTCAAAAATGTGTGTGTGTGTCATCACTCACCATCCATCGCTGTCCGCAGCATTGACGTTCACACCGAAATCCAGCAGGAACTTGACTATGTGGTGATGTCCCGCACACACCGCGTTGTGCAGCGGTGTGATGCCCTCGTCGTTGGCGGTGCTGGGATTCTCCACCTGGAAAAACAGAGAAGGACCCAGATGAAGAGATGAGTGCTTAGCCGCGAAAGTGTGCAAATGCAGATAAATCAAAAGTATACTCACACAGTCGTGACATACCTCATAGATGATCCTCTGGACGAGGTCAAACTCTCCCTCCAATGAGGCGTCCAGCAGGAGAGCCAGAGGGTTGAACTTCACCCTGAAGCCGTGGCCGGTGCGCTCGGAGTTTGGCTTCTTCAGGTTTGTGCGCTTCTCCTGTGACGATGCAGAGAGGAGGCACGAGTTACAGCTTTATTTATTGAAAATGTAACTCTTTAAATGCGATAATAAGTATGTGTACGCTCTCACCAAGGCCTGTGAGGCCCCTGTGCCGCTCTCCTCTGGAGTGGTCACCTCCAGCACGGGGCTGGGCAGCAACGCCTCCGAGCTTCCCACGTTGTTATTGTTGTCGTCCTCTGCTTCCTCTTCCTCAGCAGGATCCAGCTCTGGTGACGAGGGCTCGTTGTCGTTAGCGTCAGTAGATGCCTCAGAGCCCGCCTCTTCCGCCCCTGGCGGCGGCAGTAGCGCCGTCTCAGAGGGGAGGTTGCCGTTGTCTGTGTCGGCCACAGAGTCCCTTCCCATATACGCAGGAGGATCAGCCGGCTGATAAAACGGCGTTCCGTTACCGGCACCGTTGCCACCTCCTGACCCACTCACTCCATTTCCCTCTATGCCTCCCGCTAGAGTGTTGAATCTCTGGTAGAGCAGTTTCTGGATGTTGGGTCCGCTGGGGCCTTCCGGTTCCGTGATGGAGCTGCGCTTCTTGAGCGGTCTCGGAGCGTTGGCGAGCTTTTTACGGAGCACCTCGAGATCGGCGTCGCTTTGGTAGCGCAGCGGGGAGTGTACCATGGGCGTTAGCTTAGTGGGGCTGAGTGGTCGTGGGATGTTCTCCACGCTGGGAGGAGGCGCTAAGGGCTCCGGGTGCTGGAAGAAGTCGTGATCGTCAAACTCTCCGTCCAAAGTGTCCTCGCCACCGGGGTGGCCTTGGAGCAATGGGAAGGCCCCTCCTGCCTGGACGAAAGGCAGAGGCGAGGGGGGTGTCGAGCTCGGGGGGAGAACAGGCTTCCCGTACACTAGAGACAAACAGAGAGGGTGGGGTTATATTGGTGGGTAATGACATCATCATTTGCAGTCTAAGGGCGCTTTCACAAGCCGTAGTCCATTTGTCTGAATCGGAATGAACAAATTAAAGCAGACCAAATAAAATAAAAAATTGCTGAGGGGCGTGTATTGGATCTAACAATTGGCAGCAATACTGAGAGACATTATATCACACTACAGAACACAAGGCAAGATTCAAATGATTCAAGATTTAACTATCAAACTACTAAATTATGAGAAAAAAAACCAAAAAAACTGGACCATCTCCTCAAACCCGGGTCTTACCTGCTTTGAGAGCAGGCTTGAGTGGCTGGCTCTTTGAACCTGCCTGCTGGAGGTACATGTGATAGATGGAGCTGGAGTTCATGGTGGGTGGACCCTTTCGGGGCGATTGAGGCCGTGAACCTCTGTCTGGGATGAAGGGTCGTACTGCCACAGCTGGCGGGGGATCCAGCCGCTCGCTCAGCCCGGGAGGGAAAAGCGGTATGTTGGGCTGGAAGGTGGGACTCGGCGGCACCGAGATTCGCTGCTGGATCTGCTGGGAGGACGAGCCCGTGGCGGGGGGGACGCGGGGCCAAGCGGGAGCTGGCGGGTTTGGGAGCGGGCGAAGAGGAGGAGGTGCGTCCCTGCGCCGCTCCAAGGAGCTGGCTGAGTTTGCTGAGCTGAGGTGGGAGCCATAGGGAGGTGGCTGTGGCTTGGATACGGCAGGGGAGGACACCACCATTTTGGGGTCTAGCACCTGAGTAGAAGCATGAAATCACACACGAATATCCATAAATAGATGAATAGATGATAGATAAATAGAAAATTAGACCTAAATCTTGAATTATATTAAATCAAAACACTATGACAGTTTCTCTCAAACAAAAAACATTTTTCTTATACATGTGACGTAAACCATGGGACGGATTAGAAGAAAGAGGACGAACCTTTTCTGCACTTGAAGCGATGGGGGAGCCTGAGGGAGGGCTCTTGCCCGGGTTATCAGCCCCTGAGTCTCGTCTCTCAGGAGGCTTTAGGGTTGTGCTGGTCTTGCCTAAAGTAGGCCAACCAGTTTCATTAGCTAGGGCACAAACAGGACACAGTGAGTGGGTTGCAAAAGAGAAAAAAAGATACCCAATGATTGAGGTGGTGTGAGAAGCGTAAGCCTCTTTTACAACTCAGGGTAGTGACGAAGCATGTCCACCAGAGCTAGGTCCAAATGGTAACGCTTTCTTGTTTTTGATATTTGTGATTAACCATATAAAGTGGAATATTAGCGATGGAATTTCAAGAACATGAGTCACGTAATGTACCATTTTGACCTAGAATTGGTGTTGAATGAAGGGTTCAGGATTTTGAGAAGCCTATCCTATTAACCAGACACCATTAAGAGACAATTCAACCTCATTTACATGTATAAGCAAAGATAAAAGGGAAAATCAAACAAGGTCTCTAAAAATAACAAATTCCTGCAAAAAGGAAGAACCACCAGAGGCTCCATGATACGACATCATCACGATACTTAAGTCACGATACGATCTTAATGCCATTTTAAACATTTTGCGATATGCTATGCATGAGTATTGCGATAAGATATATTGCGATATATTACCTTTTTTCAACTGCAAATTATGCAGTTTGTCAACATCTGTTTTATCTATTAAGGTACAGTTTTCACTCTGTTCATCTCAGAGCTTTCATTCACATATCTTGAGGTCAGAGGTCAAATTCCCATAGACAGAAATCTTCTATTAGCTGACTTGTCAGAAAGGCACTTTAACTATTTATGTCAGTTATTCCTCTTTCTCAAAATTTCACACATCTGCCACATCACAAAATTTACAAGTTGTTTTACTTTCTTACTTAAATTAAAATTGATCAAAAACACTGCACACTAAATGTTTCACGAGGGGCTGTTGATCAATAGGACAAAAATCCTGAGCCTTCACTTCACAGCAATGATGGCAATGAATGTATCTGCATTAGTATTTCGCTACTGTGCACTTTGTATTTAGCTACATTTAGTTACATTTGGTAACTAAATTGTGATTTAGTATGTCAGTACTGTTGGTCTCCTAGACTAAAGTGATTGCTTGAAAAAAATAGATGTGAGGGATAAAAAAAGGATGCAAGGATAGGTTGAAAAGAAAGAGGATGGAAAAAAAGGAAGACAACAAAACAACAGCAATAGTTAAAGGAATTAGGTTGTATAATATGACAATAACCGACTCGTTAGAGACCCAAAAAATCCAATTATGGCTATCTAGATTTCCAATGCTATTTAGTACTTATGGTAACTTCAAATTAACAAACAATACAGTAGATCTACGTTAGTGTGGTTGATTGGGAACTCTGTTTGCATTGCCAGAGTTTACTACAGTAATAACAAAGCAGTTCAAACACTAACCAGTCTAAAAGGGAACAGCTTGATCTGGATGATCAGTAGTGACAGAAACTAAGTGAATCCGATGACATTTTAACATGTACAAGTTTCCTTGTGCATGTTAAGCGTTTGACAGCTAAACGTGATTCTCACAGTTTGGCTGCTGTGAGAGTGGTGTGAAGGTTAATGTGAGGCAGGCTGGGGGATGCTATGAAATTAGAACAAAGCCCTAATATCTTGCGTGTGAATTTACGAGGCACTCGAACTCATTGAACCTTCTCAGAAGTGCACAATCACACACGGGGATCAGCAGTGCTTAGTCTGTGACACTTTTCTTCATATGATGTCAACTGCGATTAAGAGCGTCACATTTCTGCAGATGGCAGCAAAGTGTTTCAAGATGGCACCCCCACTAGTTTGACGTCATTAGCCGATCCGCAGAGGAAACACTCCAAAACTAAATGTCAACATGTGCTCAGAAAAACTGGCTCTCAGTGCTGCACTGGCAGGAGAGCTTAATGATGCCAAACAAGGATGCTTCCATCAGTCGGCCATTGTTCATGTTAACCAGGCACAGATGCTCATCTCCTCCTCAGATTCCCCAGCTGTGCATGTACGCTTTCATTTGTCTGGTGGACAAAATCATGACGTCTAAGTGAATCTGTTTTGTAGAGTAGTATAAAAACATCAGCTCGGGGCAGAACGCAATTTTGATAATCTTAAATTCTTTGCCAAACATCAAACTGACTATGATATTTAGGGTGTTTTCACACTAAGTCCTTTTCAGCCCTCCAAACGAACTCAGAGAGATTAGTCAGCAATTTTTTTGCATAATGTGAACACTCCAAAAGAACTCAGACCCCTCTGAAACGAACCAAACTCATACCTCGGGATGTGGTCTGAGTACGGTTCGCTTCAAGTCCGCGTTGCAGTTCGCTTAACCTGTGCATTGTGAACACAAACTGCTCCAGGTTCACTTTAGGGATGTCAAAAGAACCGATACTTCGGTACCAAGTCGATGCAAAAATTCTGAAGACGGTACTTGTTTTTCTACAGTACCGCAGGTACCGTATGTACTGTCGAGGCTCGAGACTAATGGCGTCCCGGGGACAAACGAAAATGTGTTTGGATTTTGGCGAGAAACTTAATAAAAATAATAATACATTTGTTTGAAGGAGATGTTTTTACAGTTTTTACTATATAAAATAGAGTCACTATGCGTGTACAATTTAGCGACCACCAGCCTCCGCTTGAGGATAGGGAAAGTACCTTTCTGTCTCCATCAGGCTTGCCCCCAAATGCTCGTTATGATTGTAATAATTGATGACAAAACACATTAAAAACTGCATTAATTGCACAGGCGGGACATCCTAAAACAGCGCTGCATTTTTCGCATATGCCACACAGACGTTTATGGTCTTAATGAATTTATTCCATTAGGACCGCACGGCAAGTAAAAAAAACTATGTGGGTCTGAGCTCCAGAGAAACTATAGTGTGAACAGAAAGAGGTCTGAAGTGGATCAGAATGAGAAATGAGTCCTCTTTCAAATGAACTGACGCAAACGCAAAAAGAACTGAGTCCCTTTTCTGTTGGTCCGCTTTAGGACTGAGTTTGGTTCGTTTAAAAAGGACTATATGTGAAAACACCCTTAAAAAAGATGTTGTATGGAGTGAAATAACTCCGGTGCATGCTGAGGATCCCGTGCTACAATCGAGAGAGAGAAGGTTCAGGAGGTGCCAACCCCTCGGCTTACGCAGCACTGTGCACTCACGGGATGTGCCGTCGGAGCCAGTGGAGGCTCCGGTGCCCGGGTGTGATTCTGGAAGGGGCGGGGGTACCGGGTCCACAACGATGTCTAAATCAGACACCTTCCAAGGGCCGGGAGGCTTTCGCACACCGTCTGCCCAAAGGAAGAGTTGCCCCCAACCCCGCACCCGGTGAAACGGAGACATTACAAAAGACAGCACAGGACAGACACATGAGAGAGGAGGAGGAGAGAGAAGGAAGGGAATCACAGTATACACAACACAGGAAGAGAGGGATGTTAGAGAGGAAGGAAAAGGAAAATCACAGAAATCAAGTCCAGGCGGAGAATTAACTGAGAAGTCAGGTAGGAAGGAAACAGTAACAGTCGGGGCCCGGGAGGGAATTTCAGTCATGGAAGATGTGTTAAATGTATAGTAAGACGACTACATATCCAATCCAGGAACTATCTTCTCATCTGCTTTAGCTAACTGACCATCACAATGTTCCTGCTTTCTTTAATGAGGAAAGAAAAAGACTAAAATCTTCAATTAAAACTCAGCCTAAAGATAGTGTATCACTGTTGTTTGCATCATTTTTTGGGGAAAAATCTGCACTGCAGTTGTAATTTTGATGTGTTTCAACCAACCTGACTTGGTGCGGCCTTGGTTGGCTTGGTTATTAACGCCCAGAGTCTGAGGCTTCAGTGGATCAGGTGGTATTGTGTAGCCACCTTCCTGTCGGCCCGGTACAGGGACCTGGATGTACGGCCCAACGGCAGCGACGCGGCCCAGAGTACCAGGAGCCGGCTGGGGAGAGGGAGGCCCGTTGGCTCTGTTCAGCTATAAGAGTCAGAAAAGATTCAAATATTACAAGTGTTGACAGGGAAAACAATCAACATATAGAGGAGATATGATAATAATACAATATCACAAGTTGGACTGTCCGGACTGACTTCTCACTGGGACAGGAGACATTTCAACAAAACAGAGTCTTAATGAGGAGATGTGTTGAGCGCTCTTAGTCTTACAGGAAGGTTCTCTTTTTGACGTGCCTCAGCTTTTTTCTTGTAAAGGCGTTCCCGCAGCTCGCTGATGCGCTTGTCCATGAGCGTCACCTCCATGTTGCGTTTGTTGAGAAGATCTTTCTGTTGCTTCAGCTTGCTGTTTTGCTCCTGGTTCAACTTGTTCCGGATCTGCGGGGGATTAAATGCGGACGTACAGATTCACTAGAACGGTAGATGCTGCACGTCACTCACTGTAGTCCGGGGGAAAGTAAACATAAAAAAATTCACCAGATGTTGCACTTATTTCTACAAGGTAGTACCTGAAGTTCCTGGTAGAGCTTACGGAGCTCCAGGGCTGCAGCGCCGGTTACTTGTCCACCCAGGGCCGTCTGTATGCCGTTGAGCTTTCCCCTCCGCAGGTCCTCCAGCTGCAGGCTCAGCTGCTCCACCCTCAGCACTGCAGACTGTAACTCTGCCTGCTTCTCTTGGAAGAGGCCGCTGACCTGTTCGATCTCTGCCGCTGGATGTGAGACATGAAGAAACAACATCAGCTCATTCGTAACCTACAGTACATGTTGGCTGACTTCTTTAAAATAAGCAAGGTAGCTTTCTTCTCAAAGTGGTATTGTGTAGCCTCCTTCCTGTCTGGAACCTTTTAGTTCCTTCAAGAGTAGCCCTGGGACTAAAATTACCAGGAACTTCTTGGTGGAAACGGAGCTATATACAACTGCATGAGTGTTTAAAAACAGAGTTAGTAGATGATGTACATATTAAAAGTATACTTACACAGGTTGCCATTGATGACCTTGCTGTAGTCCACCTGGCCTCTCATTGCCCGAATCTTCTTGAGCTTCGCCTCCTGGCTCTCCACGCGATCCTTCAGCTTCTGCAGCTTCTCGCTCTCTGAGACGGTTTGCTGCTGACGCCGCTCCTGCTGCTTCAGGTAACGCAAACGTTGCTCCTTCAGGAGGACCAGACAGAGAGTGATGTTTTATAGGCAAACAGGTAAACACAAGGTACAAAAATGCTGTCAAACAGCATCCAACAGTGCGGACTGTCTCAATACTAAAACCAGCGAGGCACCACACAGATATCTCCGTGGCAGACAGACATACCCTGAAACTAGGCTAACTCTTTCTACTGTATGCACTACGTGAATGAAATGCTGCGCTGTGTCAAGACCGAAGTCTGGAGGCTGAAGAAAGGGTCAGATGACTTCATCTCTCCACCCAACTGAGAACTGCTCCAGTTCAGGTCCTAAAATAGGAAATGACAGGCCCAGGTTTCCAAATGACCGCGGGGCTTCATGTGGGCCTACTTTTCACACGCCAAAACAAAGGCAAAAAATACGTCTATCTGCGGGGTCTACAGTGGGCTTCGTCTCGCATGACTGATCTCGACCGATCAGCACTCCACAAGCACGGAGGTCAGACTCAGTTAGTGCACTGAGAAGCCTGGTGGACTGGTTATATGGAGGTTCTTATTCCTTCCATTACAAGATGAAATATTTGTATTTAATTGGTCTGAGAAAGGTAGTTTCCTTAGTCTTCAAAGTCATGCATAATGTACATGTTTGAGTGAACACTGTTATGCAAGTTCCTTTAAAAGACTGAACTATGAATTCTGACAAACTGGACAATCCTACAGCACAGTGACTCATACTGCCTCCCATCTCATTTGTTACACAACTGTTTGCCCCAGTTTCAGGTCATGATGGGACTCTTTGGATGAGAGTAGTGCAACAGGAGTCTGTTTCCTCTCCAACAGGAAGGTTCGAGGCTGCGTACTGATCTTGCTGGGCCTCGAACTAATGCCTAGTCTGTGTCGGAGTCTCAGACTAACTGACATAACATCAAACTGACCCGAACCTTTCTGATCACCTCTGTAAAATGCGAAAGATGGCAAGTTATGATTGGTCTGGCTTCAACGTATACTCTGCCATAGGGGTGGGCGATATGGCCAAAATCTTCAATCACGGTATAATTTTATATCATGATACAGTAATTGTTCTCTTAATTCAATTAATAAATGGTTTAAAATAACCATACCGTTCTTCATCACATTTGATTATTTTCTTCTTTAATTTGGAACAAACAAAAACAACTGGGACAAGACAAGACTTAAGACTCAAAACAGTAACACTCAAATTCTTTAAGCTTTAAGATTCCTGAGAACAAGAATTTCAAGTGTCACAGGTTTTGCCAAAACTCTACAGGTGGACAGATTTCTACCGTCGCACAGCATACTGTGTACTGTCATATTGCCCAACCCTACTCTGCTATGTCTCTCACAAAGTTACAGCGAGAAAGACTGCCTTGTCTGACACAGTAACCATCTGAACAGGCAACATTTTTGTATGATCTAATCCCAGCATGAGAACATAACATTTAGGTTTAAGGACTGGCTGATTTTCTGATATAATTACCACAAATTTCTGCTTCAGATTTAACAATTTCAACTAGAAAAGCAGGAAGATATTGCAGCTTTTGGTGAGCCTCCTGTGTAGTGGACCTGTGAACCCTCTGGTGTTACCCGGTAGGAGCAGTAAGAAGCATATTTTGAATGAAAGACCATAGCAGGATAAAAGAATGAAGACAAGACGCTACCTTTGCGACGAGCATCTGCTGCTGAGCCTCGATTTGCTGCTGCTGCCGTGTGGCCATCTCCTGCAGCTCCGACAGCGTGAGCTCCACACGCTGATTCCCCACCTACACACACACAAACACACGAGAATCGGTCAACAACACAGTGAGATCTGAGCAGAGTGGTCCTGATGTTGACAACCTCTAAAATGTTATAAGAGCCACTGATGTATACTGATGATACACAGGGCTTTTTAAACATTTCAAACTAATTTAAATTACGATTTTGTACAATAAGCCAAAAAACAATTCTGGTCCCGTCTTCCTCAAACTAACACATGTTTGGATCAAACCAGGGCATGACCCAATATTTGTTTTTTTGCCCTGTAGGAGCTGCTATGAGTATGATGACACACTAATGAGGATACGCGACTCTTCCTCTAGCCAAAACAACTGTTAAAAGTTGAACAGTCCAATTTCAGTATCAGAAATACGTAAAACATCTGGAGAACTAAACCGTGAGATCCCATGCAGGGTCATATATCTTTGTGTATCTTTATGTCATGTATGTTGCCAATACTTTTAAATGTAAATGTTTGACAAAATAGCACTTTAAAAGACAAATATGCAAGTCAATCAGTGCAGAAAGAAGTTACATGAGCTAAAAACGTTACATAACAAGAGCAAAGAAACAAGTTACACAAAAAGCCATTTGCAGAAATGGTTTTAAAAGCTGTCTGATTTCAGCAGCCAGAGGCTCAAACAGCAGTGAGAGTCGAGCTCTCCGTTCTCCACAGCAAGGCTCCAAATGTCATTACGATGGGACATTACTTGTGACGAGACTCAGTTAGCGAGCAGGAGACTCACGGCTAAACATGACCTGAGATGTTTTTGGCCACTACTGGTGCTGTAGAGCAGTGGTTTAATGAGAGGATCCCTGTATGGTTTATATATGCATTACAATTTATTGATGTTAAAAAAACAAAACTGCCATTATCAATAGAAGCTCCACGATTTACTTTTTTCTTAGAGGTCAGATTCATATGATATAACTTGGGGCCTCAATTTATGATTATTTTCATTACAAATTAATCTGCAGATTGTTTTCTCAATCAAGCAATTGACTGTTTTGGTCTAAAAATGACAGAAAATAGTAGAAACAAAAATGTCCATTGCAGTTTTATAAAGCCCAGGATGTGATCATGTGACCGCGGTGGAGTTTGTTTATAGCCTAATGTTAGCTTTTTACATCTGGCGATTGCATTCACTCTTCATAAAAGTGGTGTTCATTTGTGGAGATTATCTTGCTGAACACAACGTGTAAGTATCATAAACGTTTGTTTGCCACAGAGCTTATTTTCTACAATAATCCAAAACCCAATGGAAAAATCCCGTTGGCTTTTTGTCGAGGGAACCAGGGCGATGCTAACTTCCTGATTGGCCTACAAAAATACGTCATCCCTGCAGCACTCTATAACATCGTCAGACTCACGATGGACAGCTTTCTTCTGTCTTCTGACACCTGCATTACAGTTCGGTCTAAGATTCTGGTGTTTTATGCTAGCAGCGGATAATGTAGCATCAAGCTTCTAGCCTCAAGCAGAGATGAGGAACTGGTGAGCTCACTTCTTTCTAACTCCACACCTCCAGATTCTTTTCATTTTCAAACTTGTAGTCATCGGCCACAACTGAGGCAATTTATCACATTTCGTGCAGCAAACAAAAGGATTCATACAACCTTTTTCACATATGAAAATGCCACATATAATGTGTAGAATCACCCTTTAAAGATATTCAGTTTACAAAAACAAAAGAGAAAGAGAAGCCGCAAAGTCTTACAACCATACACAAGGGAATATTTGGCAGTTGACTTGGCAAAATTACTTAAACAATTTATTGCCATTTTCTTCTTTTCTGTTGACCAACTAATCACTTCAGCTATAGTTGTAGCAAGAAAAAACGCTCTATGCAACTAACAAACTATAAAAGGGTACAGAGTTTATATAATGTAGACCAAGCTAGTAGAAGTAACAGTAAAATTGGCTTTACTAGAAATGAAAAAATGGTTCATCACCTCCGTAAACGTTTTCAATGAAATCCTCCTCTCGAGCCAGAAATCAGCTCCCATGTGTTGTTCGGGAGAATAAAGGAAGACTGGCGATCACATTCAATTCTGTTTTTCCCCGAACTATCACTCTACAGACTTCTGAATATCCTAAAAGCAGCCGCTACCGTCAACACGCTGGCGCACTACTCTTCAATAAAACAGCATACTGAGTGAGCAGCGAGTTACAGTCCTCCAAACTACAAGCGGTACTGAAATGCTGAAGTGCTCCTAGACTTTGCCTTTAGGAAGTGTGTTCAAAGAGGGAGGAGACGATGCAGGAAATGTCACCGTGTTTATTTTTTTTTTCAAATAACAGACTGAGAAATGTAGAATATTTGTGCGGAAAGAGCTCTCTTTTTAAAACATGAAGGGATTAGTAAGAGGCATGGAAGGGATGACGACATGAAAAATAGATAATAAAGTCCAGGTGAAATAAACAAGACACGCAAAAGACAAAAATATTGTATGCATGCGCTGCTCTTACTCGATTAGAAGAGGCAGACACTTTTGTGACTCATCTTGTCTGAATAAAACATGCTTCTCTTTGGGAATAATTTGATGTCATGCATCATCTCATCTCTTAAAAAGACACTCAACACGGACACTGCATTTGCAGCTTTGCCCGTGTGGCTCAAGCAGCGGTTTCCTACCTGGGATTTGTTAAGGCATTTAGATATAAGAGTGTCTAGGAAGACTCGGAGTGGGGGGGGAGGGACGAGCTGACTCAAGCGAGGTCGAGATGGGGAGAGCGGGGGAAGCCACTGGCACACGCACACACAGCCACGCTCAAATGCACTCAGGCAACACTGCATCAGTGACAATTCACCCGAGGGAGAAACAGACACACTCGCCCTCAGACAATGATGAAGAGGGAGTCGGAGAAACACCCGACTGAGCAGAACGAGAAGGAGAGCAGCCACAGCCTCATTGATGGGAGACTACGTTAACCGCTCCAACAACTGTATAGATCTGTTTCTGAAGCAGAGAGCGACATCCCAGGCTAAAATATCGTTTTTCATGCCCTGGTCAATTTTTTGATTTTGGGCTATTTTGCTTCCATAACATGTTTTCTTTCAGACTAGTGGAAATAAAACATCCAAAATACACATTTATGTGTTTATTTTACTACATTTTGTCTATTTGCGTGTGTAGATTTCTCCTAAATTCACCCTAAGTTAGCTTTTTATAATGCCTCATTTGCATATTTAAACATAACATTTCAGAAAACTCTTAACACAAAAAACAATTGTCTTAATGCAAGTAATCAACTGGGGAAGTCTCATGATGACATCTATTAGTTTTTGTTTTTTTTACCCTATTCACCTGTAGAGTCACCCCTTAATAAAATATTCATCAATAATGTTTCAGAATAAAAGAACCCAGTTATTCATGACTATTACTCATGTAATAATGTTCTGAAGAGCAAAGAACTTTGTAAGAACTAAAACGTTTATTTGATTAATTGATCAACAGAAAAAAAAAAATCAGCAACTACTTTGAGAAATTAATTACAAGATTAATCTATTTATTATCAGATAGTTAACTGAAAGTCTTTGGGGTTTTGGACTGATGGTTGGATAAAACAAGCATTTTGAAAATGCTATCTTGTGTTTAAGGAAATTGTGATCCACATTTAACTATTCTCTGACGTTCGATAGACCAAAAGATTCATCAATTAAGAAAATAAACTACAGATTAAGAGAAAATGCTTATTGACATGGCCAAATATAGAGCTGTGACTATGATTATCTTCATTACTGATTTTAATTATTTTCTCGACTAATCAATTGATGTAGGTCGGAATAAAAAAAGAAAGACATTTCTGAGCCCATGGCGATGTCTTCTAAGTGCTTGTTTTGTTCGCCCAAAAGTCCGATACCCAAAGACATTCAATCAACCATCATAAAATGGTAAGGAAAAGCAGAAAATCCTCACATTTGAGAAGCCAGAGAATCGTATGAAAAATCACTGAAACGATGTGATTGATTAAAGATAATTTTTTTTTTTCAACAAATCATGTCAGCTCTTGGTAAATGAAATGCGATGTCTCAGCACTGCCAATAAGATGTCACCATCAATTACGGAAACTAAAATTGTGACATTAAAAAACATTGAAAATGCGTGCGATCGTCGTCGTAGCGTTCCCTTGAGGCACCTCTGCTCTTTTACGAGGCAGCGTCCCTCTCAGAGGATGATCAGCTCTGCATGGCGGAGAGAAAGCCCCTGGGGTTTGGGCAGCAGCCCGTGGAAAAGCCAACGCAATGATCCTCTTAGGGCCCGTTATATCATCCAGCAGGCTGACTGATATAATCCTCTAAATCAGATATTAGGAAAGAAACTCGGACACAGCTGACTGAGCCTCGGCACTCGGGAGGTTAAAGCAGAGCCGGCCGTGCAACTGATAATGTTGAACAAGCAGTGGTGATAAAATAGATGTTGCCATGCTATGGTTTTATAGGTTAGTAGTACCATACTGGAGGTGATTAAATAGAGACGGTCGCCTGGGGAGTTGATCGATTTCTAGATCCGTAAAAATATATATTACCTCATGATACTTCCTCAACACAAACAGGGTCAGAAGTTGATGGTTTTCAGGATGATAATGAAAGGAATGGCTTCTGGGTGCTCTTGTGCTACAATCTTTTTTTCTTTTAAAACAAAAACAACAACCATTCCATTTCCTGCTGCACTGGACCCTTAAGGTTGGATTAGTTACGATTCCTTGACCGCAACACTTTACTTTTGTGAAATCTGGGACAGATGGTCGGAGAGAGAAAGGATGCCACGCCAGAGGCTGCTCTTATCAGAGTCATTCACATCTCCTAGCACACACATCCTAAAGCTAGAGCTCAACATGCACAACAACGGGCGCACCTGACAGGGAAACACTGTGTGGAAACAGAGCAGGGTCTGGGATGTTACTCTCAAACACTGGCTTCATATCAGAATCATGTATCCACAGATACTGATACTTTTACCTCATATACCAGAGACTGGAGTTGTGACATTATTGTGCTGTACTATGATAACACAGAAATGCTGCTTGACCAGTTTAGAGTCGATGTAAAGAAATCATGTCAGCTAAACTCACTGAAGAACAATGACTCCTCCCTTGCCAATATTTGCTTTGCAGTCTTTAATATAGAGTGTAACAAATGCCTTTGTCTTTGTATTAGAAAGCCACTATGATTTAAAGCATTTTTCCACTTTGCAATGTGTATCACTAAAGTCAAACTGAAATTAAGACTATTTTTTGCCAAGAAATCAGTATATACTGTATACTCTTTGCAATATTTTGCGTGGCATTATTGTATCGATACACAGACGTCAAGTATCAATCTTTTATTTTATAACTATTAACCTCTTAACAAGACGCTATTCTGTCTTTCAGAGGTTGTAGCGGGCTCAGTCTTAAAGCTAGAGTGAAGATACTAGTATCATGTCATGTTAGCTTGTCGGGAAGAACGCTAAATACCGCTCCAAAGTTACTCTAAATTTTGGCGAGGAAAAACTGGCGTGGCCATTTACAAAAGGGGTCCCATGACCTCTGACCTCAAGATATGTGAATGAAAACTGAGATGATGCTGATGAGGAGTGAAAACTCTTATCTTATTAGATAACGCAGATGTTGACAAACTGCATATTTTGCAGTTGAAAAAAGGTAAGAAATCGCAATATATTCTTTTCTATCTTATCTTATCGCGATACTCAGCATATCGCAAAATGTTTAATATCACAATAACATCATATCGTGACTTAAGAGTCGTGATAATATCGTATCGTGGGGCCTCTGGTGATTCCCACCCCTTGTGTACACTACACTAGATTGTGTACGGATCTGATTCATTTGCTTTGTACAACATCTGTGATGACGGGTCAACCCATTGCTGAGAGTTCTGACAGTCTGGCCACAACTGGACCCATGAAAAAGAGACAGCAAATGCTAGCAACACCCCCCCTCCTTTCTATAATGTGTGACGAAAACAACACAGTGTGCAGGACTTCGACAATGGCACTCAGCAGATGTTAAAATAACATTAACGTCGTGTAGGAATCAGTGCTGCTGTTAACAAGCTAGACTAACGAGGTGAAAGTTAGTTAGCCCTGCTTCCACTTTCAGAGTCTTTTTTTGTCTCTTCGTATCTGCCTGTGTAACTGCACTGAAGGATTTCATAACTGCCTATAGACCTGGTTTGTTCTGTAAAAGTACATTTCTATTTTAGCATCCTTTTATTTTAGACAATGCTAATTAAGACTCACCCCATTCTCATTGTGCTTCTCTCCAGCGTTTCCACTTCTGCGACTCGTCTGATCCTGAGACTGCTGACTCCCTGCAAAAAAAGAAAACAGTCGCCATCACAAACACGGGCAGGGCAGAGACACACCAGCGTGCACAGACGGGGCGTGCACAGTCGCACACAAGTGCAGATTCAGAGGCAACAACCATTGTCAGGAATAGTTTGAAAATTCATTGACTTGATTGCTCGTGACAGAGGCATTTAAGAACTGGGACAAGCACTGCTGACTAAAGCCACCTAACTCAAACTGTTTTTGATAAGAAAGGCTTGATGGAAAGATGTGAGTAAATGATTTAAAACGTCACAGGAAGAGATACAAAAAAAAGGGCCACTTCTGCTGTACTGTACTTCTAAAAAAAATCACCGGATATCTTGATGGTACCTTTGCTGCAAAAATACACTTTCTTATATCAAATATGAATCAGATCAGGATCACGTCAGAATGAGTTTGTTTCTCTGCCGCCTGTTAACTTTGTGTGTGCTTCCTTTAGTGGTCTACACAATGTAACCTGACTTTGATTCAATTCCAACACAGGAATTTGTTTTACACCTAGCTTTCTATGTGGCTATACTCCACCCAAACACAAATGCAAAAAAAGATTCCTGTCAATGCATGATTCATCCTTTGACATGCACCATCAAGCATCAATTAAACTTCCGTGAAGACAAACTAGATAACAGCGTCCATAGATGAGCACTCAGCCAGAACAGGTGTCAGGAATTCCCCGACAACCCTCGACCCCACCCTCCACCCTCCAGGTAGAGAGACTACACAGAGCAGAAACACCTCCAGACAGAGGAGACAATACGCACCTTGATCACTGCTCTCAGTCGGTGAATCTTCATGCCGGAGGAAGAACTTGACTTCTTGTTTCCGAGGCCCCCATTTCTGCAGATGTTCATACATCATGTGTTCGAAGGGGATCGCTCGCTCTACACAGACAGAAAAGTTAAGATTAGTTAAACTAAACATGGAAACCGCTGATCTAATTCAGTTTTCTAGTACATGTCCAATGAGTCATATGCAAAATTATGTGTGCCAGTTAAAAGCACAGTTTAAAGAAAACGTTTGATATTTTTGGTAAATATGCTTTCTTGCTGAGAGTTAGATTGAAAACATTACTCTCATGTCTCTGATAAATCTGAAATGACTAACCCACAACAGAGGTGTCGTAGGGCAGGCCAATGCAAACTTGGCTTGGGAGTGGAGGGGGAAACTGTGTGCGTGTTAAAGAGGACCTATTATGCTTTTCTGCTTTTTCCCTTTCCTTTATTGTGTTATATCGTTCTTTGTGCATGTAAAAGGTCTGCAAAGTTACAAAGTCCAAAGTCCACGCCAAAAAGGAGTTACTCTCCCCCACAGAAACACTGCTCCTTAACTGCCTGAAAAGCCTTGTTTGAAGTCCCGCCTTTTTTTTTTGTAACGTGGTGATGTCACCAAGTAACACATTTGCTTATTACATAGCTTTGTTGAATACTCGATTCTGATTGGTCAATCACAGCATTCAACGGTCTGTTATTTCTTTATAGCAGACCGTTGCTATGTATAACAGACCGTTGCTATGTGCGCAGTTCTGATTGGGACTCTGGCGGACCGTTTTTGTGTCAAATTATTGACTTCTTAAGTAAGTAGCCGTGTAATAAGCGGGATAATGTACAGCTAAGTAGCGGGTCATTGTTGTGAAATAAACCTCGTAGAAACCCAAAATGCATGTATGAACCTAGAAATGAGCATAATAGATCCTCTTTAATGTTCTGATAACTACGATGATTAAAAAAATGAACTAATAAAGTAAAGATCATCAAAGAACAACAGACACACTTATGATCTAAGCAACTTTATCTTTCCCTGCGGTCTTCATCAGCAGGTCTACTGGCACTACCAGCCATCAACCTCAGCACAATGGGTGCCAGGACATTGTCCTATACTGCACCCAAACTTTGGAAACCCACTATCCCTCTCACGTCCGCATACTGGACTCAATTACAGATTCAAAACTGCTTTTAAAACCCATCATTTTGAACTAGCGTATTCACTTTAACTATTGTATGTGTTATTGTTGATTTTATTTATGTTTTATTACCGGTGCTTGTTGTTTATTGAAGGTTTTATTACTGATTTTATGTGATGTAAGGTGACCTTGAGTGCCATGAAAGGCGCCCATTAAATAAAATGTATTATTATTACTTTATGCTGACATCTGTCTATGTCTTGGCAGTGTGCGTGTTTTATCAGAATTAAATCAAGTGATGACATCCCTATAAAAACTATGACCGCTGAGATTGATGGATAAGTACGCCTGCTAAAACTTTTTTTTTTCACATTTCAAGAGGATGAGCGCTCTGTGGGCAAAACTAAGAGAGACAAAGAGGCAGAGACAAAGACAGAGAGGTTTTAGGAGGTTTCGGGGGCAGACGGCTGCATTGTGAGGCACCAGCCGAACACGATTGCATAACGTGGGTTAATAAAGCCCTCGGCTGGGGATGTTGTTTTCAACAGGGGAGTGGCCCCTCAGCAAAAAACGCTGATAACACCGGGTGTGTCAGCACGACTGTGGAGATGGGAGCAAAGTGTTCGGGCCGAGTGGAATCTGTTGTGACAGTGCTGTGGACTGCACCAGCACGTAACCCTGTTCTGACATACAAGTTTGTACTTTAAGTATATTATAGTATTAATAGCTGATCTATTCTTCTCTTCTATTTGAGGGTGTGAAACTTTTGCCTTATCTGTGGCTTCTCCATCCTCCACTCAGGCAGTCATGCATGGCCCTGCTTGGCAGCTGAACTTTCTTTTAATGAAGTGCTTGTTTTTACATTAATGAGGAAGGCTAAAGGCTACTGCTTTATATAATTACATTCCTGTGCTCGTAAGTGAAGTGTCACGCTCAGAGATAATGGACTTTCAGATTCATGCATTACTGGTGACACCTTCTTTAACGGGGCGGAGCACTGAGCGCTGCTTTCACCACAAGAAAAGAAGCGCCTCCGTAACAAGCAGCACTCTTTTAAACCAGCTCTTACCGTTGCCTCTCCAGACCTCGGCCAGGTGGCAGCCGCTCTCGCCGGGCTCTTTGCAGAACTCGACGACGTCGCGGCACGTCGTCTCGGGGGTGATGGGCACCTCAGTGGCAGCCTGTTCCCCATCGCTGAGGTACACCGTCAATATCATCTGAAAGAGGAATAAAAAAAAACACAAAAATCATGAAAGAAAAACACAGATAATACTGACAGAAATATACTTAAAGATGGTACAAGAAATGAGAGAATATGTAATTATCTGATGCTGTGGTTTAAGGACGAAGCTTAACCCACTCTTGCGTTGTACAAAGCCCAGTCTGCTGATGCGACATTTTGCCATCCACCAGCAGCGCCAACTGTTAGTTTGAGCGGCTGGTGGACTCATGCCTGTGCCTGCCACATTTCTGTTTACTATGATTAGGGCCTGCCATAGCGTTGAACATACACTGCTGTTCAGCCTGGGAGGCAAGACATACATAGCAATACAAGCCCGCACATGCTTCTGTCTGTAATCACATAACAGTAAAAGAGGTCAAAGCAGAGATCACACATTGCTTTCTAAGTTCTAAACAACTAACTTTCAGGACACACGGAGTCAATGGATGACTGAGGAAACTGCAGATCTGTCCTAAATATACCCTCCTAAATGTGAGCTACTAAATGGCTAAAATGTTATAGGCTGCATGGAGGCAGAAGACAGAAGATGATGATAAGGACTTAAGTGAACTTCATCCCAAATGCAGCATCTTCAAGCAATCACCTGAGTGTTCAAAGTGCTCCTTTGTATCTGCAGCTATCAGACTACAACACTACCTGTCCAAACCTCAGCTGACTCGCAGGGTGACAAGGTAATGGCAGTGTATACATGGCCTTTGGACTAATCCATATGGCACTGCCTGCATAGTGTGTGTCTTCAGCTGGAATACAAAGGCTAAAATGATTGGGTGATTAACCAACCAGCTGAAAATCAACAAACAGCTCGGGCTGAACGATTTGGGGAAATGTCCATTTATGATTTTTTGGAGGATTTTGATTTAAACTACAATGTTCTATAAATTAACTTCAGGCATAGTTGGTGGTCCACACAGTGTTGAACATGATTTTTTTGTACAAATAGTCACAAACATTGAAATGATACAGATTGGTGGTGTTTCTTTCTAGAACACCTTTTGGCCAGCATAAACAGTGTTGAAATCTTATTAAGCAGAAAACAGTCAGTCAGTTTCTTATAGTAGTTTGACCATAGACTGTATAGAAGTGTGATGTCACCCATTGGTTTGTGGACTGCCGTTTCGAAGCCTTGAGGTCAGAATTTTGGCCATCGCCATGTTGTTTTTTTTGCAACTAGATGTGACACAAGAGGGTAAATACAACTTAACGACATTTTTAGATGACCAAAAACGTTATAATTAACTTTCATGAACTGAAAACACACTGTGAAAGGGTTAAAGTTCTAAGACGAAAACACGGACAACGCCGTAGAGGCGACCTGTCAATCACAAGGTAGCTACGCTCTAAAGTATCCCCTCCTTTATGGTCTATTTGACTCTAAATGGGACCATAATTTACTAAATGAACATCATGCTGCATTGAAGAAGACTTGAAACTAGCGATTGAGACCATAAACTCATGTTTACAATGTTTACTGAGGTAATAAATCAAGTGAGGAGTAGGCTCATTTTCTCATAGACTTCTATACAATCAGACTTCTTTTTGCAACCAGAGGAGTCGCCCCCTGCTGGCTGTTAGAAAGAATGCAAGTTAAAGGCACTTCCGCATTGGCTTCACTTTTCAGACCCAGTTTGACCAACTAGTGTGATACTATTGTAAACTGAAATATTTAATGTTTGTATGTTCAAAATAAGCAATATTGCAACATCAATATGTCTCTTGGGTAACTTGTAACGGCATTCTTTTGCATTTTATAGACTTAATAATAGAATAAATATGTCATTTATCTCATGTAATTTTACCTCCATTAGCATATTTGCTCTATGTTCATATTCTCTATCTGAAACGTCGACCATTTATGGTAATATGACAATCTCCTTGGACTTTTTCATGTTTCACTGTTATACAACATTGAGGCATATTGGATGTAATAAGATTTTCCTTTTACACTAATCAGCAGACAGACCCTTAAATCTTAAACTAACACACACACACACTAGTTCCAATGCATGTCTAATGTTACCCCTAAAGGAAGAAAGCAAAAACAAAAAAAAATCCCCAAATCCAGATGGTCCAAGCTGATAAAAACATATCTAAGAAGATTCAGTGTTTGCAAAGTATTGACTCCCTGGGTTAAATATGTCTGCAGGGCATAAAAGAAAACACTTATCCACTTTGAATTTAGAATGTAAAATGTGGAGTAAATAAATATTTTCATCTATTTTCTGGGTAAACAACTAGTATGTGGATCCTATGATGAGATTAATCCACGTCTTGGTTGAATAAAGCCAAAATACAGGATGAGAGGAGCAGTGGATGATGTCCTCTAGAGTGCTCTATGCACAAAAAAAGAGAGAAAGCTATGCCATCAAACTCCAAATGTTATGTTGAAGGATAGTCAGTTTAATTAATGTGATGATGTTCCCCGTGTGTCCTGTTTAGACCAGCCCATATTAATGACTTCTTTGCTATTGTAATTTGTTTTTTGGAAGATAAAAGATGAATATGAACTCCTCTATATCCAGTGTTACAGCACATCTATGATGTGTTTTTCTTTCCGCCAGATTTTCATTGTTTTCCGTGGCACAAAGCGCTCTAGGGGTTCGAGGTGTGCCTTCCTGTTTCATGTGACAGGCCCTCACTTTTTGTGTCACTCACTACAGATAAACAGGACTGTGAAGAGATCACAACATAAAGTGCAGAGAGAAGCCAACATATAGAATATATCTATAACAAAGCCAAGAGTTTGGAGGGATGTTCAAAATGAAATAAAAATGTTGGCTGTGTTTGAAAAGAGTGTTTATCGTGGCCTTTGTGCAAGTTATGCGAGTTCAGCTAGAATCCAGATTCCCCGCATTTTGCTTAACCTTCAACCTTTCACAGTTTTTGCTTCACTGGTTGAACCTAACATGGAGGAGTTGAGCCAAGGAACAGTTTAAGTATAATGCAGAGGAAGTCAAGACTTAGAATGAAACATTACTATCAAAGGGCTCCGTTATCTTAGTTTACATATGGCTCACAATGTCAAACCATAGTCTACAAAGTCACACCAAATCAACGGACCGACACCTCCAACTAGGACTACATCACATCAGAGTTATTATAGTAAACCTAAACAAAAATAAGCAGTGACAAATATTTTTAATAAACTGAAACGAAATAAAAACTATATCCTTTAAGAAAAACTAAACTGAAACTATATAAAATAAAAATGAACGTAAATTCATTTCAGTTTTTCAGAAACTGAATGGACTTTAAATTCCAGGAGATGATGCTGTGACACAATTGCTTCACGAGACACTAAAGTAGCGCAAATATTAAACATTAAACATTATGGCCATTCTTACACAGTTCTCCAATCACGTATTTTGTATGTATATGTAGTTACATACTTCTGAGACATTATAGCTGGCCCTAAAAAAAATAATAAATAAAACTAAATATATAAAAAATAAAAAATAAACCTTTCGGAAAAACAGAAGACTATGAAAACTAAACTAAAATAAAATAAAAAACTGAAAATTCAAAACTATTATAACCTCGCATCCCACCCACTATGCAGTTTACTTTGTTTAGTGAGTAATATTTTACACATGCATCTTTTAGTAGGTGCTCCGATGTAACGTGCAATTAAGTTCCATTGATGCGTAACGGTTTGGCCTCAGGGTGCGTTTGTAGTGCTACAATAACTGTCAGCGTACATCATATAATATCTAAGTTAAGTAAGCCACCTATAGACTATTACTCCGGGAGCTTCTCCGAGATAAAGTGACTCACCCTTTAATAATGCAGCTGTGTGATTCATTGACATTTTCTGCAGCAGCCTGACTGAAGCAATATAATCACTTGTGCTCGGGAGCCTCTGCGACTTCGCTCGGCTCATTATGAGCCCAAAAGCTCCGATTTTGGCAAAATTCAGAAACTATGGATGATGAAACGGAAGTGGAGCCATTATGCTGTCCATCCATACCACCCATCTATCTGCGATTCCATGATGCTTCTTAAGAGTGTTATTAGGACCAATGTCCAGACAGAATAGTGATGGATGTCATTTTTCGGGACCTGATCTGCAAGAGCATGAACAGAAAAAAAAAAAAAAAAGAAATGGGGGAGAAACTGAGAAAAAGGGTTGGAAGTAAGCTGGAGACTAGTTATGTCTACATTTTACTGATAGATAATTACTTTGCTAATCCCCCAGGGATATTGGAGTGCTACCAGCTGCATAATAAGACACAACGTAGTACAGGACGAAACATAATGAACACAAAACAGCCCAGCGAGGCCAGCAACAACATCAGTTTGAATACAGATAAGACTGATGCAGTTATTTTAATTAGTTTTGGTGGTGTCCATCCTTATTTACATTTATGTTTTACAATAGTGTTCAATGTAGAGCTGCAACGATTAATCTATAAGTTGTCAACTATTAAATTAATCGGCAATTATTTTGATAATCGATTAATCAGTGTTATTTTTTAAGAAAAATAGTCAAAATTCTCTGATTCCAGCTTCTTAAATGTGAATATTTTCTGGTTTCTTTACTCCTCTATGACAGTAAACTGAATATATTTGCGTTGTGGACAAAACAAGACATTTAAGGACGTCATCGTGGGCTTTGGGAAACACTGATCCACATTTTTCACCATTTTCTGATATTTTATAGACCAAACAAGTAACCGATAAAACGAGAAAATGATTAACAGATTAATCTAGGATGTAAATAATCATTAGTTGCAGCCCTAGGATTGGACAGTACTTAGGCTGGATAAAGCTTAGTAAATAAACGTTGTTTCCTTTAAATGTTGCCACTGTATTTCCTCATTAACTCTGCCACTGTGACAAATGAAAAACACAATTTAGATTTATTATTATTAATATAATTAATAATTAGATTTGATTTCCTAATGATCTAGGGCTGCACCAAGATCAATGTAAGAAATACAGTAGGTAAATTCAATGAAATATTGTAGTAATAAAATAAAAAGTAAATGAAAATATACCATCCTAATCTGCACTCCGATAACCAAATACTTATTTTTTTTTTTTTTTTTTTTTTTTAAATATGACGACACAGACTTTTATCCTTCAGAGCATGTCAAAACAAACCTTCAATTAATCAGAACGCACATTTAACCAATCAGACAGCATAACTAAGGTGCTAATTTGGGCCTGATTTGAATCGGTCACAAAAAAACACCCCACAGAATATTCTAAAATGTACCTTCAAAATAAATAGACTACCAAATCATGTGAATACAGGTAGAAAACAGAAACTCCAGTGATCCAGCTGACCGACCACGGGAGAAATACCAACCGCCCTCACTAAGTTGCGTCTGCCCATGGTCTTGGCTCTTTTGGCTGCCCTCCGTTTCCTCCTGATCTCCTTCTTTGGTGGCCGGTGGTGCTCCTTTGCCCAAATGGGGTTCTCCTTGGAGAGGCTAACAAGGCCGCGTAACACTATAGTCACAAACCTCTTCATCATAGCGCTGCCGCTCTCGCAGGCATGACACTTAATTGTTATGCCATCCCGAGCCGAACCTCTGAAATCGACAGCGGAGCGTGCATTTGGAAAGTGCTGCAGAGGAGACTTGGGAGGAAAAAACACTTGCTGTATGTGTAATTCAGGGAGGGAGGGGGGGGAGAGATAGCTAGAGAGAAACAAACAGTAAGAGAAAGAGAGAGAGAGAGAGAGACAGAGAGAGTCACAGAGTGGTGGAGGAGGAGGAGGGTGCAGACGAGTCCTTCTATGTGAAAATCGTCCCCTGGTTGTGCCAGTGGCTGCAACACCAACGACTCCCTGCTAATGAGAATATTTTGGCTCCAGCTGTGACTGGCATGAGGGTCAGGGCGCTATTATGTAGAGGCAAAGAAAGGGATCATCCTCATACTGTATGCTGGCTGCCTGTACATGACTAAAAACACACAGTGTCCCTCTTTGCCTGATGCATAATGCTACAGTGGGCATCATCTGGAGATTGGGGCATTTATCATTTAACTCCTGAGAGGGAGAGAGAGAGAGGGATGCTGCTTGGCTGGCCTGATCTCCAGCAGGATGATTCAAACAAACAGTCATTTCCTCTCACAAATCCTGTCACTCATTTTTTCACATAGACGTACCCACATTGAAGAAGAAATATCCAGCGGAATATCGCTTCCTAAACTTTAACTGAAAACATCCACAAACAGGATAAATTCAATTCCCAAATATATATCTACTCACATTGTGACAAAAACATACAAACAGTAAAATAATTCTAACCAAACACAAGCCCAAATGTGCGGAATAAATAGGTAAACACACTATAATCAGTATTACGGTGCAGCCCCACTATACGCGACCAGACTGGCGGCAAAATTCGCTCCCATTCATTGGGAAACGACTGATTTGCTGCACAAAACATCCTGGGATGACCTGCGATGCGGACCAAGCTGGCTGTGCGATGACAGGGAGTGACAATTTAAAAAATTCAAAAATCCAGTTGCAGCAACGGCTCCGAACTGTGTGTACAGCCAGGAAACGCTAAAGCGAGACTAATGATCATAGTTGATAATCTATCCATGTGAAAACATATATTTTTCAGCAAATACTTTAGTTACAATAATATTGTTCAGGTGAGTTCACAGCAGGAGTGATGTTGACTGCATTTTGTCCAGAATCCACTTCTTGAACAGGATTCATGTTTTTAACAGCTTTTTTTCCCTCATTAATTTATGTCATAATCATCCATCTGACAGAAAACTGTTTGTACTGTTGCTTTTTCGTAAATAAAAATACCCTTGTGTGGAGCTGGTAGAGAAGGGGGTACATATGGAGGAAAGATGAGGTAATGATTAGGGCTGCGCGATAATTCAATATGATAATTTATCGTCTTTCGTTTCATTTATCGTGATGAAATCATATATCGAGATACACATTTATATCATCTGAATTGATAATAACAGGCACATACTAACTCAAATTTCTCAGAAAATCTGATGCAACATATATTGAGGGAATATAATTTGAATATTGTGGTTTTCTTTTTACATCACACTTTACATTACCACTCAGCTTAATGCGATTGACAGACGGTATATATATATATGGATATATATATATATTTTTTTCTCTATAAATTTCACTTGAAACTGTTATTAATTAAATGAGAAATATAGTATTTAATTTACATAGAAGTATACAAAAATAGGCTTTACCGTGTGGTTATTTCATATAGACTATTTATTAATTGACTAACCAGAAAACATGCTATATCGTGATATGTATCATTATAGAGATATGAAATTATCTATATCGGGAAAGAAGATTTTGGCCAAATTGCCCAGCCTTATGTGAAATATACTGAAACAAAGGTGACAGAAAACTGAAGAATAATGCCGTTATGTAATATACATGCGTAAGATGAGCAAGATGTAAAAATGCAAACATCTTTCCTTTAGCTGGGTGCTTGAACACCGGTGCACACAAGATGTTTTAGATCCAAATGAAACTTTAAAAAAAAGCTGTTCTAAGGACATGTTCTGTTATTAAGCTGGATAACCTAAATTATAAAAAAAGCATGTGTCCCTTTGATTGAAAGCTGACTAATGTGCATGAGAGGAAGAACGTCTAATTAATAATGTATACTTCTTCAACCAATAAGAAACGAGATCTAGCTGTTTTAAACAGGTGGGAGTTGCTAAATAAACCAATATCTCACTATTTTTATCTGCTCACAGTGAGTTTGAAGAAAAAGGTCTAACAGTAATAGTCATATATTAAACTTATAACGAGTATTTTATGATATAAATGTGATGACTTGGCTCATTTTAAACCAGCATACCTCCCAAAAAAAAAAATGGTAAAAGCGACAATGTTTACTTTTGCTGTAAATCACGCTCTGCCCAGCTCCACCGTGTGAGATTAATGCCACTCGACAATCTACTCCGCTCAAAAAGTTCCCCTTAACAACAGAGCATTAGTCGACGCAGCCACACAGACCTAGATCTGCCAAGGTCTCATTGGCTGGCGGAGTCACGCGAGAACCGAGTGCAGGGTTGCCTCTCTGCTCCACTGGCTCTTTGACTCTGATAGCCTGTTGGTGCCACGGGGTACAAACGTCTATAGAGGCTGCCATCGCAGTCACTCCTGAGAACATGACGGCTACAGCGGCGAATATGGAGTTACCTCTCCTGTACTCCTGAAAGCTCACGAGGCTCTCTGAAGTTGTGCTGACTATAAAGAAAATGTTACGGATAATGTATTTTCAACAAACGTGCAGAAAGATAACCAGCCAAGAATCACCTCCATTCATGACGACACCTTACTGAACCTACTGTAAACTTATCCCGCATCTGAGTTCATGTTCCAATCCCTGAAGGCCAAAAGGGCTGCTCACACTTTTCCCACAATCCATCACTGCATTCTCAGCACAATAGATAACAAAAGAGGTCCCAACAAAAGCATGGCTCCTATAGTGTTGCCGTTCAGGTATCCTATTCTTCGCATCACAGAGCGTCTTGAACAATAACACCAGGGAAAACAACAGCATGAACATGGTTTGATTCAAAGCCTACTGTATCGACTGTTTTAAATATAGCCCAAATTTTGTTTTATTCAAAGCAAATTAATTATTATTATTATTATAACGACAGTACAGTGTGTGAAGTTAACCAGTCCTATTTTGATATACAGTAGGGGTGTAAATCACAAGTTTCATCACGATACGATATTCAAGATTCAAAATCGTATCGTGATGAAACTTGTGATTATATCGATTCTTTGGACAATAATACGATATTTGCTGATATGACAAAGTCTGCCATGATACGATTTTGATTCGATCAATTTAGGGGCCTGCGATCAATATGAGACAATATCGTATGCCCATTTAACATAATCAGTTACATTTATATCAACTCCCAAAAAGCAACAAAAATATGATTTGCCAATTTCATTATTGGACTCTTCCAGACATTTAAATAAAAAAAACTATCTATTCGTTTATAATAAAAAGAATAAAAATAGACTGTTGTTTACTATAAAGTGCCACATTTCTCATGTTTAAGCGCTGTTTGAATGTTTAGGAAGGAGGTGTGCTTGGACGGAAATGGTGACACCAATGTACCATGGGAATTTCAAAATAAAGGCGTATCTTAAAGATGAAGATATGTATTGATGTTTTCCTTTTTACAATCGATGATATTGGATCGTTGATAGCTGTATCGATACATCAATTCATATTGATGTATCGTTACACCCCTAGTATACAGGAGTAATACTTCAATACTGCACAATTTTGCAAGAAAATATATTCTATTCTTCGTAAAGCAAACAGACTTCAGATACACCATAATCCCTGTCCTTCAAGTTATGACAAGCCCTGTTATACATTTCCCCTTCCTAATGTCATTGCAACAATCAACATGGAAAATGTACATCCTGCAGCTATGGAAGAGAGTCAAACTGTGTTCTTCATCTTAATCGGTTCCTTTTATATATTTTTAGCCACATGACCATCACATTGTGAATGAAGATGGCCCAAATGCCACAGAGCAAGATGAAAAACTACTCTACGTGTAGAGAGCATGACACCTGACACCATGAAGATTATGGGGGTCAAAAACCACCCTACCCTCCAGATGCTTTATGAGCAGTCTGTCATCAGACAGGCACAGAAAAATGTGTCAGACCCAACTCACATCTTATACCAGGAGTACCAACTTTTACCTTCCGGCAGGAGATATAGAGACCTACGGAGCAGGTTGAACCGTTACAAACATTAATTCTTGCCGATGTCTATTAAACTTCTCAACAACTCGTTACATAAAGCTATCATAAGGACAGTGCAATATGGTTAGACAGTGCAATATGGTTAGACAGTGCAATATGTTAAATTGGGACAGTGCAATATGTTGAATCTGTGTAATATTGGGCTATTGTCTGTGCAATATGGGCAAGACGGTGGACGGTGCAGTGCACTACCTGGGTGCAATACCTGCCATGGTGTGTGTGTTAGTATGTGCCATTATGTACGTGGACTGTGTATGTGTTGAAACATCTGTTTCTGTGGAACTGTGTCCCTGTCTTGTGTGGAATCGTTTATTATTGTTGTTGATGCTGTTTTCATTTAGTGTTTGTAACTTCAGTTGGACAGAGTCCAGGAACAATTTCCCCACGGGGACAATAAAAGTATATCCTATCTTAATTTCCACACAGGTCTGATTTTGTCAAGGCATCGATCTTGGAAGAATAAATGGGAATAAATCACATGTTTGTATGCCAGAAGAGCAGGGGGGGTTTCTGCACTTACCGGCATCATATTGGCAGCTCTGGCAGGTCAAATCCAGGTGTGCATCTGCAAGTTGACTGTGGTGCTCACCCACTTAGTTTCAATGACACCACCGACCACCTTTTACTAGTCCTGGGCTCTGGTTACTCCAATGTGACAACCAACCTGGGCCTCAGTCCTCTCTGTAAACAACAAGAAAATTGATGAGCATGATGCTGAACATTGTAAAAGGTAAAATAACACAGAGCTCATGTTATCATCAGCCACACACGTTCAATTTAAATGGCCCAGGCGTGGCTCTGTGTAGCTGCTGCTGCTGCAAACAAGCTGTTGGTTAACCAGACATATTACTAAGTCATAACACATTATTTATACTCACCAATGTCAGAGACAAGTCATTGTTTCAGGGAGTAAATCTTAGCTACGTTACAGTGTAAAGGCACGGAGCTAACCGAGCCAGCTGTCAGCCAGCCAGCTATGGAGCTCTCTACTACGGTATTAGCTGTTAGCAGAGGCGGCTAAAGGACGGTGATGTCTCTCCTCTCGTCGGTCCTTTAGCTCGCATTCACTGCACATCGGTACCAGCTATCGATGGAGCGTGTTTCAAGCAAAACGACGGTGAATAAATGTCCATCCAGGTTGGCTAACTGCGGGTGCAATGATTCGTCGTTAGCTTAGCAGGCTAGCAGCAGCAGTGCTAGTTGACGAGAAATACAAATAGCTGAGATCCAGTTGTTGACGGCGCGAGGGGCGGGGCTACACCGCAGCAGCGAGGAGCGTCACGTCACGTCACGTCAAACGACGTAGAGCGTCAAGAGTCGAATGTCGAACGTCGAACGTCACCAGCCAGAGGATACTAGTTCAACTGGCTGCTGGGATGTTTGTGATTTATTCTAGTTAGTCTAGTCCAGGGGTCAGCTACCTTTACTATCAAAAGAGACATTTTAAAAAATAATAATACAAAAACATTTGAGCATTGTGATGAAGGTAACAGAGTTTATAGTCGAAGTATATAGTATATAAGTCTAATGCAGTGAGGGCCAAAGTGCAATTGTGCGACGGAGTATTAGGGCCACATTGAGGGGAAAAAATCGTAGATTTACAGAATAAAGTCATAACTTTACAAGAAAAAAGAAAATAACACGTAAAATTACTACTTTATAATATTATGACTTTAGTCTCATATTACGACTTCTTTTCTCGTAATATTATGACTTTATTCTCGAAATCTCGGATTTATTATTTTTCCTCAATGTGGCCGTATTACTCTCTCGTACCATCATACATTAGACCTACAACAATGATAAATAAAAATGAAAATGTAACAAAAAACAGTTATTCATTTCCATTTTTATAAATCCACAGGGAGCCACTGGAGAGGAGCTAAAGAGCCGCATGTGGCTCCGGAGCCGCAGGTTGCTGACCCCTAGGCTGGTGGGATGTTTCAGTCTCCAAAATCAAACGACTTTATAAATAACACAGTTCTATATATATATATATATATATATATATATATATATATATATATATATATATGTGTGTGTGTGTTTTTTTCTTTTTGTCAACAATGGTTGGTGGGACATTTAATAATCAACCTGTAAATTCAATATTTTTTCTCAGACTTCTTGTGACAAAGCTTATACATATTATAGCCAGCACCCAAGAAATAAAGTGCAGGAAGTTTGGCTGAGATCTGATTTATATATAGGGGCTTTAAATGAGCTCAATTTTGCTGGAAGAAAATAAAAATATGCCTCTTATCTTTATCTAGTCAGCTCACCTGTTAATAGTCTATGGAAGAAGTCACTGCAGAGCTTGCAGGATGTTAACATGCCCAAGGGTGATAATAACATGCCAACAAGTTGTGCTGTTGTAGATTTAGAGTAAGTAAGTAAGACAGAAAAGCACTTGGTCTGAGTGATCATGTAATGCGCTCTGAATGCTGTGTGACAGCTTCTTCCCGAATTTGACATGTGCTGTTGTTGACAGATGTTATAGTTTTGGGCACCTTCTTCATCATTTTAGCAAATTCCTGATGACACAAGGCTTTGAATATCAGTTATTTTTCAATCTCACTACTGACACATTACAACATAATAATATGATAAATGATATTCTAGAGAACCTTTTAGGGACAATGCAGATGTATCTGTGTGTACTACGGTATGAATACGGAGAAGTGCAGTATAACAGCAGGATGATGTCAGCCAGAAATTAAAAAGAGATGATCATATTTCATGTTTCCTGCTTCATCATTTTTAAATAAGTAATAATAAGATTGAGTTAGTTTATGAAACCCATTGGTGCCCCTCTATCCTGCCTCTCCATAAAACAAGTTCACTAGTGACATCAAGTGGCTCAAAGAAAGAACTGACGAGATTGTTTATTAAAATTATATATATTATATTAATATTAAAAGACAGATTGTACCCCAGTGCATCAGATAAGTTATGACACAAGATACCAAAGGTATAAGCAGCTGTTTCAATTGATCCACTTCAAAAACACAAACAGACAAGTAAACATACAAACCAAAAATTATTAATGGTAAAAAAAAATACAATTAAATGATTTGTTATATGTGATTTTAAAACTGTCACAAGATATGCGTTATCCATTTTCAAGTTAGTCTTCAAAGTTTGAATTTAAATAAATAATATATATCCTAAATGCTGTAATTCTCTCCTCATTGCCCAACATGACATTTGATAGAATGCATTATTAAAAAAATCTTGGTCAATCTCTTTTTCCTCTTTTGTTCACAACTGAATCATCAAGCAGCATGGAGGAATATACACCATTATACTGTAACTCATTAATAAAAAAAAATGTAAAGTCAGATATAAAACTGATTTAAAATTGCACTCAGTGAAGCAGGATTACAATAAATAACCCGTCAACATAAAAGAAGACTGTTGCACCTTCAGACTCGTTGTATCTCTTCATTTGACCTTGCCGCGAGTCCTCAACTGAGAAAGCACTTTGTCGACCTGCAACAGAACAGAACAAGGAACTTACACAGCATTCATAATATTGTAATTCAGTGTAAAAGCGATCAAAAGACGTACAAGATGTTAACGCAGAAGAGAAAATGTGGCTCATTTCTGATTTTGACAGCCATCGCTATAGGGAGGCTGGAGTGTGCTACCAAAATAATTACTCAATTTTTTCATGGGTCAATATCACATAAAGGTCTTATTGATACAATTTGTATGTAGACGAATATAAAAAAACAAACATCTACAGAGCCTTTAGAAAGCAGCTGAATAAAAGTATGGCATTTCCTGAATTTTTTTTTGTTGTGAATTAATCATTTAAAAAATGTTGGCGGGTTCAAAATGAATGTTTTGTTTATCTTTGTGGAACATATCTGATGTTTGGTTCCCACTTCTAACAAGGCTTGTGAGCCAATAGTAAGACAACGTTGGTGTCACGTGGTATCTCTGGGTTGTCAGTTAGTGTGGAAAAAACAGATAAATGGCTGAAATTGACAGTAAGTGCCTGGCAACGAATTGTTGTGAAGTAAATACAATGGAACGGGGGAGGGAGAATGTGACATCTAGTGGCTGAATGTTATCAATGTTATCAATAACACCTTTAATTAATGGATAATAACAACTTTGATTAATTGATTAAGACAAAATAAAAAGCTGCTAATTAAATATTTCTATGGCCATGTTTTTAATTAAAAAAAAAAGGCAACTTTAAATTAATGTAAGGAATAGTAAATCATTCAACATGTCCATTTAAAAATTTAATTCAAAAGTTTAAATATATTCATAATTTAAAGACAACAAAGTTTTAGTATTTTTACTAAAGCTTTTTGGAATTGCAAAATTAAAAAAAAATACTTTACCTTAGTATTTACATTTTATGTCACCTTATACTTTTACTCCTCTCCATTTATTAGACAACTTTAGTAACTAGTTACTTTGCATATTCAGCTTATTAATAGAAGAAAAAAATAATCTACTTACACATTATGATATATTATCACAGGTTAAGTTACCCGGCAGTATATAAAGTGCTTAAACTTAGCTTCACCTTTACCAGCTGCAACATTAAAGTGATGAACACATGCATCACTAATTATAATCCAATAATATAATATATGTTAGGCCAAAATGAGCCATTCTGCTTAATGAGTACTTATAATTTTGATGATTTAAGTATATTTTGATGCTAATACTTTGGTACTTTTACTTAAGCAATAATTTGAATGCTGGACTTTTACTTGTAACAAAGTATTTTTACACTGTAGTATTGCTACTTTTACTTAAGTAAAAGGTCTTAATACTTCTTCCATCACTGGTTGGCACACTCAAGTCTCCACAGATAAATGCAGCCATCCAAGATATATCACTCACTGTGATGAACCAGTGAGATTGCGGCCCGTAGCGAAGCTGCGACTTGAAGTCCATCTGACTGGCTGGAGCAAGAATGTGCAGGTGGAGGTGGGGAACAGATGAGAATGGAGGCACATGAAATCCCAACCTGCACAGAGTCAATGTGGGTTTAAAAACAGGCCATAAATACAAATTAAATTATTTAAAACTAAATCATCACTGTGAATCAAAGCAACACAGAACATTATGATCACAAGACACAACTCTCAGGAGATTGACTTACCTGATGTCATCCAGGTTGCTGATTTTATTTTTCTCCAGAATACTCCTTCCCATTTCTACCATCCGCTCCACTATCAACAACAAATAGAGTTCATGTTAAGTCCATAAGGGACAGTGTCTCAGGTACACCTTTGGTTTTCTAATAAGCATTATATAATATGGAGTAAAATAATGAAATAATAAGTGGATATTCCCATTCACAGTTTCAGTGTTTTTATAAAGTTTATATCTGTGATTAAAGAGACATAAGATCAGGTAATTTCTGTTCGCCTGAAATCAGAGAGGATGCTTTCTGATGTCACATATGATATAGTATCTGCTATCAGGACCGCTCTAAATCTTAGTTCTTTTAAATCAGAGCTTAAAACTTTCCTGTTTGCTGCTGCCTTTTATTAAACCAGATAATGATCTTATACTGCACTAGAGCTTTTACTCTTGTGTGTTATACTCTATTTTAGCTTCTATCCTAGCTTTTATTTTTAGCTTGTTTTTATTTTCTAATCTTTAATGTTTTTATTATGTCTTAATGTTCTTTTGCACTTTGTCGCAATGTTCTTGAATGTTTATGTAAAATCACTTTGAATTGCCCCTGTTACTGAAATGTGCTAAACAAATAAAGCTGCCTTATGCCTTGCCTTGCTATTGAAAACCTAAAACTAAAAAAAAAAAACGTATTTATGATCTATTCCAATTGTTTAACAGACCCCGACTGATTTTTCTTTATATTTTCTTTTCCTTACATTTTATTTCTTATATAATCGATTTTATTTTTATATTATTTGTATACTGTTAAATCTATTTACTTAAATTTTTGTAATGAAAAATCTGAACAGGTACTTTATGTAACTGCTGTATTGAACTTTGTAAATAAAGTATTGGGAAAAAAAAAAAGAAAAAAAAATTTCAAACAAAGTGACCTCTCAGAGTGGGCGACATTTTTCCTCTAATCAATCAATCAATCAATCAAAGGCTGCTGACTCACATCTGTCTCTATTGAACTACCACTGATAACTGTGACAAATGTCTGTCCCTCACCTAGAGGTATGTCCTCCCCCTGGAGACATTTGCAGTTGTCGATATGCGTCCTGGGAACAACAAGGTAGTGATGTGTGGCTGCAGGCTTCGTGTCACGAAAACAGAGCAGCTCATCGTCCTGTACACACAGAGACAGAGACACAGAGAGACACACAGAGAGAGAGAGAGAGAGAGAAACAGAGGAAGAGTCAGCTGTGTAACTTTTGACAGTAAAAGCATGAATGAACTGTCGGTACTCACGCTCAGTAGTATTTCCGTGTCAGCCTGGTTGGTCACTATTTGGCAGAAAGGACAGTCTTCGCTCCCAGAAGCGTCCTGAGTCTCCATTGTGTTTTCTAAAGTTGTGTCTAATAACAACTCATCATTGGGGTTGATTCTGAATACAAGTAAAGTCTGGGCGTGTCTGTGGACAAATGGAGTAAGGACAACCAGCCGCTGACAGAGCTAATCGAGCATGCTGCGTTCAAGGAACCGCGTAAATTCCCTTTAAAGGTCCCATATTATGCTCATTTCCAGGTTCATACTTGTATTTTGTGTTTCTACTAGAACATGTTTACATGCTGTAATGTTAAAAAAACACTTTATTTTCCTCATACTGTCAGCCTGTATATACCCTCTGTCTGAAACGCTCTGTTTTAGCGCGTTTTAGAAGAAGAAAAAGGCACTTTTTTTAAAATTGAAATTCTTTTTTTTTCTTCATTCACACATGCACAAACAGGACCTATACATGCATTAACAAGTCATATTTAGAATTTAAAGGTCCCATATTATAAAAAAGTGAGATTTCATGTTTTTTTATTATAAAGCAGGCTTTATACTGTGAAAGTATCGAAACACTCAATCCACAGGTAAATACACACAGCCCGTATTCAGAAACAAGCTGTCAGGATTTCTAGCCCCGAGAGCGAGGGGGCTGCCCCTGACCTGGAATCTCTCCAGTGACCAGTTCACACTCGGTTCCTGCGGGGACTTGAACCTGTGACCCTCCGGTTCTCAAGCCAAGTCCCTATGGACTGAGCTACTGCCGCCCCAATTGCGACAGAATGCGTTAACTGGGACACATTCAGAATGTTTACGTTTAAAATTGTGAGTATAAAAAGGGTCTAAATAGTGTATATTTGTGACATCACAAATAGGCAGAAATCCTGACAGCTTGTTTCAAATGCAGAGTTTCTGAATACAGGCTGTGTGTATTTCCCTGTGGATTGAGTGTTTCGATACTTTCACAGTATTTATATAGGACTTATGCCTGCTTTAAAATAAAAAAAACATGAAAATCTCACTTTTTTATAATATGGGACCTTTAAATCCTAAATATGACTCGTCAGACATTACATCAGGGAACCCATCTATTGTGTAGGGTACATATAAAAACCTAAAATTGTTAATTAAATTAATATAATGAAACGATTTGGGAAACAGCGTATTCGCTTTAGGGGCCATAGGAGCACATGACTGTCTCTCATTTAAGAAACTTGGTGGAAAATGTGTTTGAGTACTTTCCAGGATGTAGCAATAAATAAACTCTCTTCCATCCCCCAAAAACACTGTAGTTATGCAAAATAATTTAATTTTAAGATATCTCAAGAAACCCATATACACAGAATGGTGTTCAATGGAGTCAATCCATTGTTTTCTTTTATCACGGACCATAAAATATAATAAATATAATTTCACACTTTGGTAATTTACATACATTCATACAGACAAAGCCGACAACAAACAGTACAATACAACTGATTATACTGTATATGCATAGCATACTGTCTGCTGCACATACAGACGTCCAGCGTGTGTAGTCGTTTCTCTACAGTGACATCTCAATGCTACGGCTTTCCTTTCAAAACTAATTGATTTATCCGCTTCATTATCTCATTTACTGACTCAGTTTCCAGATAATGTTCTTTCCAGACGACAGTTTATAATGTTGCCATCGCTGTAGTGTCTCAACATGGACAACACAAATCACCATGGACTGATGGAGCTTTATCCTTTAGATACCTCCGGAGACGTTCTTCCTGTAAACAAAAGAACAAGTAAAATAAGTGCACATTTCTAGATCACCATGATAAACAGTAATTTCACAGCCATTGCATACATAGATAACACTGCAATGACTGTAATATTATAAGATAATGAATACAATAAGGAGTAAGGAAAGTGGCAGTAGTCCTCGACACTCACAGTAACAAACCTGTCGGTGCTTGGAATGAACTTATAGTTCCAGTAGCTGTAGATTTGGCTGCTGGGGGCGAGCACATGGAGGTGGAGGTGATCAACTGAAATGAAGGGAGGTTGGTGGAAGCCCAGGCTGTGGAGGAAAACACATCAATGTAACAATCAGCACGCTGACAAGCAAGTCAAAGTACAGTTTGAGACATTTCAATAGAGGAATGACACTTCAGCAAATTACAACTTTGACTTTTGACAGTGTATTCCCACCTTTCATTCCATTTAAACTACAACTGTGTAGTTTACTTTAGTTTTGAGCTTAAAGGTGCAGCGCACATTTCAATTAGGCCTATACTTTCTTTCATTAGGCTACTTAAAGAGGACCTATTATGCTCATTTTCAGGTGCATACTTGTGTTTTGGGTTTCTACTTGAACATGTTTACATGCTTTGATGTTCAAATGTTTTCTCATACCGGCTGTGCTGCGGCACCTCTTTTCACCTTTCACCATGTGTTACTTGGTGACATCACCACGTTACGGAAGAAAAGGCAGGACTTCAACAAGGTGTTTCAGGCAGTTCAGGAGCAGTGTTTCTGTGGGGGAGTAACTCCCTTTGGTGTGGACTTTAGGCTTTGTAACTCTGCAGACCTTTTACATGCACAACAATAATTATTTAACACACTAAAGGAAAGGGAAAAAGCACAAAAGCATAATAGGTCCTCTTTAACACAAAAGTTTGACATTTTAGATAATACACACACTTGCTTTCTGGCAGAGATGAGAAGATTGATGCCACTCTCATGTTTGAGAGTGGTATCGATCTTCTCACTTAACTTTCCAATAATATCCAAAAATGTCTAACTATTCCTTTAAACATTTTGTTCATTAAAGTTTAAACACCCCCCCCCCCCCCCCACACACACACACACACAGTACCTGTCTTCATCTACCTTATGTTCCTCATGTCAGTGATCCCTTGGTCGTGTAGAACAGCTTTCCCCATTTCAGCCATCCTTTCAACTGTTGGATACAAGACAGACTCAATTATTTCTTGGTAAAGACCTGACTAAGATAAAACTCACAGAGGTAGCTCAAACATCACCTTTATTAAAGTGAACAAATAGGAGTTGTGAATGTAGATGTGTACTAGTAAATGTGGAAGCAGCAGCGGCATTGTTGTAGTAGTTGTAGAAGTAGTTTCAGCAGCAGAGTTCTAGTTCTAGTAGTATCCTAAGTAGTTATAAAAGTAGTAAATAGAGTGTTAGTAGAAACTGTAGTTCAGTCAGGACCACTTTAGTCAAAGAAAAACTGTATTTCCATTCGCAGTAATATATATATTTGGCGGTATGGCTCTGTTCTGGGACAGAGAGAGAGAGAGGCAATCTCCTTGCCTTTCCATGTGCATACATGGAAGCATAAGACAAGGAGAGCCGACCTCCTTGTCCTTCCATGTGCATACATGGAAGCATAAGACAAGGAGAGCCGACCTCCTTGTCCTTCCATGTGCATACATGGAAAGCCAGAGCAGGGAGAGCAGCAGCAAAGACCCCCCTGGGTGCAAAACAGAGCTGGCATCATCATTAAAAGAAGGTGATGGGGTGGAAGTGGGTTGCGAGCGGCTTGTAGAGGAAGCAGCAAAGGTAGGCAGGTTGAAGCTGCTTAAATAAGACGCCCTGTATGAAATTTGCCAATAAATGCATAGAGGGGAATCAGCTGATCCATCAGCTGATTGGGCTGGCTTAAAATCTGCTGCTATCAGCTGATATAGGGCTGTGATATGAGCAGAGATTGACTCCGTGGCCTGCCTGATCTACCGCTACGCTCGATAAGTGTTATTAGAAGCCGTATATTGTTAGTAGCAACAGTATAGCCGTAGCAGCTCAGTAGAAATAGTGGTTATTTGCAGTACTTATACTAGTTGGTAGTGATCCACTATGACAGACCGAGGCCGATGTGTTCCATGTTCAGTGAGAAGCAGCTGTGTATGTGCTGTATGGGTACAACCAGGTAATGGTGAGGAGCAGCAGGGACGATGTCTCTAAAACACACCAGCTCGTTGTTCTGTTGAGGATAGAAATACAGAGATGAAACACAAGTGTTAATAATACAGGCCAGTGAATGCAGCATTTGTTGCAACTCATATGTATTCAACCTGTTAACAGGTGTGTGTAGCAGAGTCAAGAGGCACTTCCTCTTTCACTGTGTGGCACACCTGGTGAAAGGTGTGCCACACCAATTATCATCCAATTATTATCAAATAATAATATTCATAATAATCATCATGATAATAATGCATTTAGGCTATAATGTCTGCCAAAATATGTGACTCCCTCTTTAACGCACACACCATCAAGTTATTTATTTTATATATACTTCAGATCATGCCTGATAACCTTGGTGAATAAGGAGTAGTTTTTTATTATCCTAGCAAAAATGATACACATTCTGCAAGACTGCATTTTCAACCTGCTACTAAACGCATCCCCTCTGCAGACCCATCATCATTATTTTGTGTCTACATCAGACTTCAACAGCTCTGTAGCGTATTAATAATAATATCAAAGGCTTTGCCTGTACCTGACAATAACCTGATATCCATTCATTCATTCATTCTCACTGTGCAATATCATTTTCCACTTGTGCAATTTTGTTAATAGTCTGTTTATTGTCAATACTGTATATACTGCTCCTATTTTTATACTTCCTTCTATTTGAATGTTTCATATTTTGTTATACTTTGTTTAGCTCTTTTTTACTGTGTTAGCTGATGCATCTTGTTTTTTGCACTATCCCGTTTGCTGCTGTACACTGCACATTTCCCCACTGCGGGACTAATAAAGGAATATCTTATTTTATCTTTGCAGCTCAAAGGTTTTAGAAAAATCCAACACCTGAGCTGCATCCACTATAATGAAAGTCACAAAGTGTGGCTGAAAGCTACAGTAACATCAAGTAAATGCACCTATGATGAGCATTTTTTTTTTTGTCAAACTTGAATGCTAGTGATGTTACGTGCTGTGCCGAGGCTTCGGAGCGTGTGTCGAGTAATCCAGGAAGTTTTCCGCGATGCGTGTATCGAGGCTTGTTTCGTTTTAGACCAATGACGTCATTGATGACATCCGAAGCCTCGCTGCCCGGCCGTACCGCCCACTGGTTCATGAAGTGTTTCAGATCTTCACTGGTTCAACCAATGCCGCTTTCCAGAAGTGACACAGAACACTAATATTAACCCTCCTGCAATTATTATATTATATTACACTCCACTACAATACAATTATTAACTTAGGATTGGTTTGCACACATAAGATGAATTACTCACAAAACAATTACAGTTTATTATACATGTATCTTATATACTCATAATATACTTACTAAATAGACATTTTATTAAATATGATATATATATATATATATATAAATTGATTACATGGTAATAGATTTTTTTTCATTGTTTATAGTCATTCCCAACAGCCTTTACTGGCGCAAAATACAGTATATCACAGATCTGTGTTCCCAGTAGACCACAACCAGCACTGATCCCAGTAGAGCACTTACACTTACACACCAAAAACTGACAAACTGACAATAACCTGATATTTTCAGGTGGATTTTCATTTAATTCTCACTGTGCAATATCATTTTCCACTTGTGCAAATTTGTTAATAGTCTGTTTATTGCCAATACTGTATAGACTCCTATTTTTATACTTCCAATCTTTATACTTGGTTCATATTTTGTTACACTTTGTTTAGCTCTTTTTTACTGTGTTAGCTGATGCATCTTGTTTCTTGCACTATCCCCTTTGCTGCTGTACACTGCAAATGTCCCCACTGCGGGACTAATAAAGGAATATCTTATCTTATCACATGGTTAAGATCATATTTGTCTGTTTTACACTCTTTGACCACCAGGTGGTTTCGTGAGCACATGAAGCCTCGAGCAATGAACCCTTTTCCGAACCAATTTGCTGGAAAGCTTCAAAGCTTCATGAGGCTTCATCTCGCCATCACTATTGAATGCTGTTCCTGCTGTATTATACGTTCATATTTTATTGTTTGATAGCATTTAAGAAGAAGTCAAACAAGACTTCCTAATTAAAACTTATTTAAGCCACATTAGGGATGATATAAAAGTGTTATAGCCTGCTGAATAAGTTATAGGTGAGCTGGAACTCTACCTGCATCTGGGCAACTGTAGCTACTAAACAGATCTTACCTTTATGATGACTTCTGTTTCTTTGTCTTGATCGTTGGCTATCAAACAGAAAATACAATTTTTGTCAATTCTTGTACTAGATTGTGTTTTGTTTTCCGCCATATTTCCGATATGTTCTTGAAATGTCTGTAGTTTCCTCTTCTACTCTTCCTCCTCCTCCTGCCGGTAAACACTTTTATCATAGGCTGCAACGTGCCGAAGATCGTCTATGTTTGCGAAGAGAGATCACTCAATTTATTTTCCCGAACACACCAAACACTTTTGGAATCTTTTTACTGGCTCTTCAAACAGAAATAAACATTGTTTTAAAAAACATTGGTGGTGTTATAGAGGAAGAAATGTAACCCATTTAGTTACCTTTTATAATAATTTCTACTTCAGTTTCCACTGCAGAGACATATCTTTAACTCTATTTTATTGTATTTTGTTTTATTTCTTCTATCTAGTGCAGGGGTCAGTAACCTTTACTATCAAGAGAGCCATTTTAGGCAACAAAAAAAAACAGCTTATAGTTTGAGTATATAGTATATACGTCTAATGCAGTGAGGGCAAAGAGCAAATGTACTATGGAGTATTAGGGCCACATTGAGGGGAAAAAAATTGGAGATTTCCAGAATAAAGTCATAATTTTATGAGAAAAGAAGGTCGTAATATTACGAGAATAAAGTCCTAGGTTTACGAGAAAAAAAGTCGTAATATTACGAGAATAAAGTCATAACTTTATGAGAAAAAAAGAAAATAACACGTAAAATTACTACTACTTTGTTCTCATAATGTTAAGACTTTTTTTTCTCTTAAACTTCTGACTCTATTCTCGTAATATTTTGACTTTATTCTCGAAATCTCAGATTAATTTTTTTCCTCAATGTGGCCCTAATACTCTGTCGTACCATCGTACCATAGACCTACAACAATGATAAATAAAAATGAAAATATAAACAAAAAACAGTTATTCATTTCCATTTTTAAAAATCCACAGGGAGCCACTGGAGAGGGGCTAAAGAGCCCCATGTGGCGCCAGAGCCGCAGGTTGCTGACCCCTGATCTAGTGTAAAGTAATAGGTATGTACATTTATTAAGAGATTTGTAAATACAGTGTTTTTCGTACCCACCTCGTGTCTTTTGTGTGAGTGACGCACGTTTTTGGGGATTTATGTCAATTGCTGCTGTAACACCTCAATTTCCCTCCGGGGATCTATTTGTGGTCTTAACTGTTACAGCAAGCAGACAAGATATATATTGACCTGTAGGGCGATAACAGCATGCCTTCAAAAAAAAACTAAAAATGGCTTAAAAGGGTCAGTTCAGAGTCGGTTCACACACATTTCCCTCGTTCTCAGCAGTTCTCGCTATACAGATAGTTTCAATGTTATGTAGCGAGATTTTGAGGAAAAACTGTTTTGTTTTGTTGTAATTTGAGCCCAACCATTGCCTTCCAAGTGTACGACATAAACAATACACTGTACACCGTTTTATATATGTTCTATAAAGATATATAAATGTATGATTGGAATGTGGATAACATATAATCAGCCAAAAAAGTACAATATGGATATACATATAATGTATGTCACATATATTTGAAATACTGTCCACCACAAATTTACATTACTTTTTTTTTAGTATTTGTTTATATTTAAGCCCTATATTTTAACTATTTTATGTCTTAGGTTGTCATTTTGCTTTTACTTGCGATTTTCCTTTTTAATATACATATTTAATGAGCATTATTGAAGAGAACTTGAGACCCCAATAAACTTGAACTTTAAGGTCTCACAAATTAAACTGTGGTGCCTGAAAACAGAAGTGGAGTGAGACCTCTAAGACCTAAGACGGTTTCTTACTGTAAACTGATTACAGTAAATTAAAATCTTCTTCCTCTAGTCCTAACAAGAAAAACAAGATACCATTAGGTCACCGGTAATGTTCTATAAAATCAAATTATATTAATATGTTCTGGACATTAAATCCCACAGAAGAGCAAACACATGGAGATATAAATTTGACATAAACAACACAACCCATTATCGTATATATGTATATATTTAACATTTATTTAGGTTTAAATGTGTTTGATATAACAACACAATAAATAGATCCTTAGTGATATCACAGCAGTTTTGGATTCACGAGAAATAATACTCAGGGAGCATTCACAGTCACGACACAAGACAACAAAGCTCATTTTCACATGAAGCGATCACTGGCGGTAGTGGATAGTATGGCAGGTATCATAACAGTGGTGTCAGACATTTGCAGTATCGCATGTTCATGCACTACAAGCCTGTGTTTCGGATACACAGGGTATAAATGAACGTTTCTTTTCCGTGTTAGTAGATCTGAATTTTTAGTTAGTGGCATACCAGAGTGCAAAAAAACAAACTGTCCCTTTTCCACCTATTTTTAAGTAAAGCACAGGCTGACCCTGTGGTTTGGACAGGAGGCGTCCCTCCTGTAGTGGTGATCAAATAGCATTCAGTAACATTTTTACATTGAAGCAATGCTTAATTACACGGGGCCACAACACAGCATCGATTAATCCTGTAGTGCAAAGTGACATCATGTTAAACGTCTACCGGCTCTCTGAACGACGATGACGACCACAAATGAAAATAATAGAGATAAAATCAGTCAACGTGAGATATGAATTCAATACTGACAAACAGTCACTTCTAGTGCTTGTTGGGTCCAATCAGAATTTAACACAACATTTCTATAAAAAGTACAACCATTTAAAAAAAAAAAAAACACAACGGAGCATTCTTTGTAAAAACAGAATGTAATAAAAATAAAATCTAAAAAATAAAAAAATCTAAAATATTTTATAAAATATGATGAGCTCACAACAAAATGTGAAATTAAAATAAAACATATTTGGTCATTGCAAACCTGGCTTTTACCGCTTGTTTTGGATTGTACGGAGGAATTAAAACATTATACGTAGTTGTGAGGAAATGCAATGGAACATTCAGTTCATCTAAAAACTCAAGAACAAGACAGCCTTCGGAGGAAGTGTAACACTTCCATTGTAAACATTTACAACGTTTCCCGCTCTGAAAATTCATTTAATGATGGGAGGATTAAAAAAAAAAAAATCTCCCTGGTAATTTCCACTTCCTTTAAATTGACAAAAAATCCTGTACATTCCCAAATATGCTAATTCATCATTATTTCTGCACACATTAACCTACAGCATTATGGGATACCTTGTTCTTTCATACACACATAAAATCTTTTCGGGATAACTTTAACAGTAACATCAGCAGCCTTCCTCTCTTCCCTCTCCTCATGAGCTCATGGTGGTCAGGCAGGCTGCATGCTGGGAAAGCTGGAGGCGTTGACACATGTCTAAGGCAGCCAATGAACTGAGAGCAACGACATTTTCTCACACTTCCACCTATATGAAGGAAGGAGGAACCAGACGTGAACTGGCCCAACTTACCTGCAGGTCACCTCAAAAACAGGCTACGGAAGACCGCTCTGTTTCCAGTCAACGTAACAACGGCACAGGCTTCTCTCTCACAGAACATTTAGTGTCATTGTGGGGTAGCTAGGTTCGCCTCCAAGCGGTGCGTAATAGACTTGGGGGGTGTTGGAGCGGAGAGTGAATGTAGGAGCAGCTGGGAGCAGGCGAGGCTACTCGAAGGTCCAGACCTCCACGCTGTGGATGTTGAAGTCCTGCTGGACGGAGAGTGGCTGGTTGTTGAAGGTGGCGCATTTGGTGGTGGTGCCTCGGAACAGTTCGGCGTCCAACCACAGACCCAGCTGACCGCTGCAGGGAGTTAGAAAACAGGTGGACGTTATTTGATGGCAAAGAAGGGTGTAGATTGCTGATATACACGCGTGCTTGGTCCCAAAAAACACATAGGCTTAGCGAGGGGTGAATTTGCCGTGTAGCTGGTAGATCTACTTACCCTCCTCCTCCCATCTGCAGAGAATCAGTATTGCCCTTCACAAAGTAAGAATTCTCCCCCGTCCAGCGGTACACCTGAAAATCGAGAGCAAACAATGTCCAATATTGCCATTTTTTAAAATAAATACCCAAACTGAGTTCTTAAACTAACTCAATACGAACCTTGACCTCAGGACAGAAGCTGTAGAGGAATGTCTCTCCTGTGCCGTAGCAGTGTTCGCTCACTCTGAAGGGATGAGTCGAGAAAGCCCCGAATATCTGTGTGTGACGACAGTCGGATTCAGTTTAAGGATGAAAAGACGTGGAACAAATAATCATAAACGGGCTTGAACTGTTTCAATTAGGACTTAAAACCCTCGTGAAGTTTTTAATTATAGGAAATTTGAAATCAACCTGATAGTATACGTTTTTACTGCAGTGTAGGAGACGTCAAAGTCCGAAGTTAAAAAAATAAAAAATCATGCGCACAGGGCCATAAAATGTTAAACACTCCAAACCTAAAAACCCCATGTGTTGCTCAGTCATGACGGTGGTGAGGATGTGCAATGATAATGCTGCATTGACAGCGTTCAAAAAACATGACTCGACATACGAATGAATGGGGTCCATTCATTTACATACAGCACTTTCCTTTGGACAGTTATCCGCTGTACCTGGTTATCCATGTCTTTGATGACCAACAGCACAGGACTGTCCACGTCTGCCAGGCTCCTGTACAGAGTCTTCAGGCTGGTCCCGTGTTTCACAGTGCTGTAGGCCAGTCTCCAGGGGTAAATCTGCACACGGGCTGGCAAGCGACAGGCAAGCTGGAGGGCCAACACATCATCAGATTATGAAGCGTACTGATCAGTGTGTTGCATATTTCTTCCTATAACTGGATTGTTTTATGTGGTTTCGCAGCCAGCTGCAAATAACTGGTTTGAATTAGAAAATAACCTTCTCAATGTGCGTGTCCTGAAGCAGATCACTGGTATCACTGAGTGCGGGCAGCGCATCCAACGACAATTCACCGTCACAGCTGCCGAAACTCTGCCTGCGCTTCGCCTCGTCGATGGTGATGATCTTGGGAGCGAAACAAGCATATAAGCAGCATTAAAGAGAAATCAATGACACAAAGACATAACATGTAATAAATGAAGCACATTTCAAAACGTTGAAGGTCTCAAGCCAAAGTGCAAAAACATGGCATTAAGAAATGTCGGCGAACACACCATAGTCTTTATTCTGTTAGCTGCGTACTTCTCCACTGAGCTTACCTCCCAGCTGCAAGACGCGGGGTCACTGAAGAAGTTGTCTATCATGTCCAGCTCGTCTTTCTCCACCAGAACAAAGCCCTGCTCTCGAGCCTCCTTCCCGTACACATCTGGAGACCACTGGACGAAAAACGCATACAGATGGTCCACCCTGGAACACACACACACACAAACACTCAGTATATTGGATTGATTGGTTGGTAATTGTAGTTTAAGAATAGGGTCGAGTATCATCTGTCACCGTCTCACCTTTCTTGTGGCACAGCAAACCAGTACTCTGGCTGTTTACCCCGGGCCCCACATGAGTGGGCGGGACTAGAGGTCATCCCGGTGGCAAAGGACTTCCTCATTGGCTTTCCCACTTTGAAGCACAGGAACATAGGCGGGATTTTACTCTTCTCCTCGGATGAGAAAAGCATGTCTATAGAGAACGGGAATATTGAAATATAGAGATAAGAGAGTTTGATTAGTTTAATGCTATACTCCTTCATTTTATTGTAGCTTCCATTTGCGCCCACACGGAGTCGCCAAAGTCTGATCTTTTCTTTCTTTTCTTTTTTTTTAGTCATGCTTTTTATTGTTTCCTTAGAAAAAATTACTACAACCTAAACCATTACAAATAAAATAATATGTACATATATTAACAGACAGTAACTGTAAATTGTAAAATGAAATATTCAAAATCAAGGGAGGAAAAAAAAGTTAATAATAATAAAAAATAAAAATGATAAAAGGAAAAAAAAGGTAAAAATTATAATACATAAACATATTTTTTAATTATTATTACTATTATTTAAATAAATAATAAAGAAATATAACAAATTAAATATAAATAAATGAAATAAAATAATAAAGAAATAAAAATGACAAAAAATAAATTAAAAATTATAATGCATAAAATCATTTTTTATTAATTATTATTATTATTCAAATAAATAATATATAGCTAAATAAAAATAAATAAATTCACCAGATTCCCAACACCTACTTATATCCCTGTGGTCCTGCCACCACGTTAAATCACCCGTACAGGAAATAAATGGCAGAATATAAAAATAAATAAGTAATACAGATAAAATTAGATAAAGTACAAAAAAAATAAGAATTAAATAATGGTTGCAACAAAACTATTCAGGAGACAATATTTTCGATTTAGTCCCACCCCTTAAACCCAAACAGATAATTCCTACCTTCTATTGGAGCCTGCATCCTCTCCAGCAGCCATGACTTCACTTCTGCCTCGTAGCTTTTCTTCCGTCTCTCCTCCTCACTGAGTTCAGCCCCTCCTGCTGGTCCGTCTGGGCTTTGTCTCTTCTGACTCGACTCCCCACGAACCTCTGAAGCCTCCTTCAGACTCAGTTCCCTGCTTTGGTCCACTGGTGCGCTGATTATTTCATCATGTGCACCATTTAGCAGCTCTTCGGTCCCTTTAGGTTTTATATCTTTGGTTTCCTCTGGGTTTGTAGGTTTATCACCCTGTTTATCAGTCTCTGAAGAGGATTTTATTGACTCTACATCCTCAATGGAGCTGTTCTGAGCTACGCCCTCATCCTCTTCATCATCCTGCTTCCCTTTAGTTTTACCAAGAATCGACTTGTCCTGAATGTCTCCCCGGCCTGGGCAGCTTGGTCCTAGTTCCTGTTGGTCCCTGCTGACAACGCTGGGTGTTTTGGAGGACGTTCCCTCTGCCTCCTCAGTGCTCCCGTTAACTGTTGGCTCCAACTCTGTGAAGCCTTCGTCTGACGGAGACTTCTCTGTCTGCTCGCCCTCTGTGCTCGCTGGTATTGAGAAGATAATACACTTTTTGTCAAAACAGTTTATCAAGACATTTTCATTAACAATCAATCAGCAGATGTTTTTTTGATTAATTTGGTTTGAATGGCAGAAAATAGTGAAAAACAATTACCCTACCAAAGTTAATCAATTTACTATCATAGAAGACTAAGAAGATTAAAATATATTCACATCTGAGAAGCTGGAACCTATGACGGCGTAATAGGGCCATTGTAGGTAAAAAAATATATATAAATATATTTATTTTCTCGTAAATTTGTGACTTTAATCTCAGAGAATATTCAAGTTTTTTCTTGTAATTTTGTGACTTTAATCTCTGAGAATATTTAATTTTCTTTCTCTTAAATTTGTGTCTTTAATCGCAGAGAATATTAACGTTTTTATCTCGTAAATTTGTGACTTTAATCTCAGAGAATATTCAAGTTTTTTCATATAAATTCAGAGTTTTTTCTCAGAATATTACCCCCCGGCACCCTGCAATATGCCAATTGCAAATTTGGATGCTCAGGAGTCGACATGCAGAAATAAATTTACAAAAATTTGGTCACTGAGCTGATATATTGAAAATTCAAAAGCCACTTTCATTCATAAAAAATATAAAACACACCCCAAAATAGTTGTTGGTTGTGGAGTAAAACAGATAAATGTAAAAAGTCATAACCCAGAGATACCACCACTTTGGAGTGATTTCATTAATAAGATTAAGATGAGGATCACTTTGGAGCGTGGACTCACTACACCCAAATACAGTCAACATTGGATGACAGGATGTTACCCGTTTCTGAGAGGGTTGATTCGATGTCGTCCAAGACGATCGGTCGCTTCGGATCGAGGGCTTCATAGCGGCTGAAGGGGTTTAGATCTCGCTCTGACGGCAGTTGCTCCCACTCGCCGGGCCTGTACACAGGACACAAATCCTGGGGTAGGTCTCTGTGGGGTCACGGGGCATCACACATACCGGAAACCGGGATGGAAATGAAAAGGGAAAAAACAAAAAAAAGGTCCAAACAGAAATTATAAATGACCAGAATGATACAAAACAAAATAACACATGTGATGTAAAACATTTAATGAAACAAAATATTTAATGAAAAATGACATGTCTTAAACTCAGAACTAGACAAGATCCAGCAAAAACAAAGGTACTTCCTAAAAAAAGGGATGTGGTAAAGAGGGAAACATGAAAACCCTTGTGAACCGAAAGGGCTCTGTACAGTTTTAATCATGAACAAGACAAAATGAAACTGGAAGGAGGAACAAGAAAGGAGGAATCAGAGCTGAGGACTGGAAGAAGAACCGTTACAAAAGAGGGGAAATGAAGAAAGATAGACTGTTGGGAGCTCTTACGATGGCAGAGCGTCTTTGAGCTTCATGCGTGACACGTCGTCATAGAGCGCCACGGAGACGACCTCCTCCATGGGGCAGATCAGGCCGTACTCCTCGCAGCCGTGCTCGATCACCAGCGGGTCGGACTTGTGGGGGTCAAACATGATGTTGTTGGGTGTCACGATCAGCACGCCTCCTACCACCCCCTACAACAATGACACAACACACAGAGAGACAGCGGTGCTGAGGAGGGCATACTTGTTTAGTATATAAAATAACTAGAAAATCCAATCTCAGTAATTTCAGTTTCAGCATGAATTTTCCAAGCTTCTTACCATGCCATCAGTGAAATATTTGCAGCTCATCTTGATGAATTTAACCGTTGTCGGGCTATCGTCCTCCGAGTTTGGGGAGAGCTCACGCCGGAGAGACTTTGCCGACATGCTAGCAATGCCGTCCTGAAGGGAAGCGAAAAGGACAGATCAGACACCTGAATGTTATGCTTGTGCAATGGTGGTAGAAGAACTCAGATATTTTTAAGTGAAAGTAGTAATGGCACAGTGTAAAAATACTTGTTACAAGTAGAAGTCCTGCATGACCTACTGAGGTTTCTTCTTCTTGTAATGCACTCTTCTTCTCACTCAGTATGTCTGCTCTTGATCGTCTGCAGTCAATTCAGAATGCTGCCGCTAGACTACTCACACGGTCAAATAAACAGTCTCACATCACCACGATACTCAGATCTCTCCATTTAATTGGCTCCTGGCAGCCTATATAGGATCCACATTACAATTCTCACTCTCACCTACAGAGCACTACACGGTCAGACTCCTGCGTATGTGGCTGAACAACTTTGCCCTTACTCATCAGCTCGCTCTCTGAGGTCAAACAGCCAAAACCCTGTAGTCTGTCCCAAGCACTCGCCTTAAGACTCGTGGTGATCGTCCTTTCGAGGCCGTAGCACCTAAACTACGGAATGCTCTACCCGCACCCTTAGGGTCTGCTGACTCAGCAGATTCTTTTAAAGGTCAGTTAAAGACTCACCTGTTTAGACAGGCGCTTGGGTAGCCTGTATGTGTAATTGCAAAATAATCAGTCTACATTGTTTATGCACTTATCATTAAAAACTGATCACTCATACCATGGATTCAATTTGTAATCCATCATGGAGGGTATCAGAATTTGAATTACGAGAGAAAAATACAAAGTTGTGTAGCATCAGAGCCATAATTTCACTTAAAAATAATTGCCTCACCGTTAGGGAGCCAGTGTAGACAGACAATTTTAGACAAAGCTTGAAAAGACACAAAAAAGACTCTTGTTATATTATCTAATTTTGCAACTCCCAAGATAATCAGTGAATGACTTTACCAGTACCTGCTGTTTTTAACAAACCCTGAAGTAAAGTATAATCAATACAATTACACCAAATAAAGATCAAAGGTGGATTTATATGTTATTTATGATTTTTTTTGTGGCATTTCTGCCTTTTTTGGAAAGCTTCGTAGTCAAGATTTGTCCCTAAATGGCTGCTGTAAACTACTGCATAACGCCATGCACTCTAAGCAACATGATGAATGACTCTTTACTTACATGTGATGCTTTCTCTGATGAGCCATTTGTGAAGGAGGGATCAGAAGAACTCGGGGACTTGAGGTCAGTTTCTGACAGGCTCACATCGGGGACGAACAGCTTCTGTAATAATAATAATAATAATAATAATGATGGACAGCTGACGGTCAGCCAGTTGGAGGAATAATGAAGCAGCGGTTTGTGTTACTGCCGAGGTTCTCACCTGGCCGGGGTAGATGCTGCGAGAGAAAAGCTTGTTCAGCTGGACCAGTTTGTTTGGGGTGACGTTGAACGTGAGTGCGATGCTGTTGAGGGAATCGTCAGGTCCCACCTGTAACAAGAGATGAACTCATTTTAATAAAAAGGCACACAGGTCAAAATACTAGAGCTGCGTATTAAATGGCTGCACAATTAATCAAATATTAAACCAGAATTTTGGCTTCCAACAATTAAATGAACATGATGGACTGTGATATTGACGTTTTAAATGCTCCACTGCATAATAAACCATTCCTACACTAACAGCCAGCTGGCGCGTGCACCTTACAGCTACATCCAGTGAAAGATTTTACTAAATGTTGCGGCTGCAGTCCAGAGTAGAAGAGTAATGTACTGCATATTACTCGTTTTAAACAAAAATGCACTAAACTCAGGTGAGGAATCTTATTTTTAAGTCTTATTTTGATGCAAAGATTTGCAAAACGTGAAAGGGAAAGCAGTGCTCGGTTTATTTCATTTTGAATAAAAAGTTTTTGGTACAATTTTATTTTGATTCTAGGAGATGCACTGTGAATAAGGATCAGTCTTATTCTGATGCAAAGATTTGTTCATTAGAAGGAATGTAACACAACATGGAAGTGAAAGCAGTCTGTTCATTGAAATGTTAAAGTGCAGTAAAACATATCTGTTGTCCCTAAAATCAATGGATAATCATGATAAATAATCATGATCTCAATATTGATCAAAAATAATCGTGATTATCATTTTGGCCATAACCGTGCAGCCCTGGTGTACTGGCAAACATCTGGCGATATGATTCGTATCGTGATGCAGGGGTTACGATTCAATATATTGCAATACTGTAGACAAGGCGATATATATTGTGAAATCATAGTATGTAATTAAAAATCAATAGTGTTTTTGAGAATTGATACAGTATCACAAAACATAATATCGCGATATTCAATATTTTTTATATTTTCTTACACCCCCACAAAATACTACATGATGCAAACTTTTCTACGAATATATCAGCATGTTATTTGAATGTGTTTCCACCATAGTTTTACTCACAACGAAGTCCACTGTTCCTGGTGGCCTCTTCTTCTCCCTCTTTGCCTGATTGTTACTTTTACAGCCATCTTCTAGAAGGTAAACAGAAAATGAGGAAAGGATTTTGTAGACAGAGGACAATTAGTCAATAATCTTGTAAGAGATTAATATATGGTCTCATTCTGTCCAACTCAAACTTTCTGGGTTGATAAGAGATCTATTTAAAGGTGCAGTGTGTAGGATTTGGTGGCATCTAGTGATGTGGTTGCAGATTGCAACCAACTGAGTACCTCTCCGCTCACCGAGCGCAAAACCGTGGTAACGCCGTTCGCCTCGCTCAGAGGCCATCCTTACCATAATAACACTACTTTAGGGTGGCGGTACCACAGTTTTGCACTCTGGGGCTTACGTTACCGCGGTTTCACAAGCGTGTCGGAGAACTACGGTGGCCTTCAGGTAACGTTAAAATGTGAAAGGTTCTCTCTAGAGCCAGTGTTTCGTTTGTCCGTTCTGGGCTACAGTAGAAACATGGCGGAGCAACATGGTGCACTTTGTGAAGAGGACCCGCTCCCTATGTAGACATGAGCGGCTCATTCTAAGCTAACGAAAACAAAAGTTTCTTAGTTTCAGGTGGTTATACACAAATGAAAACATAGTTAGTTGAATTTTATATTCCTTTTCTGTTAATAGATCCCCGAAATGTTACACTGTTTAAACCCGTAAATAAACTGTAAAAATGAAAACGCCATCCAATGAGGGCGGTGCAAAGAAATACCCCAGAAGAGATGACTTCGAAGTATCCTGTGCTTAATTGCCTTTTGAGTCAGTAGCAGTGCTATCATTATCCAGCCTTAAAACACTGCCCTACACATGCTGAAGCAGTTATCATAAACACACACACACACACATAATCTGACCCTTGTAGTAGACAAGCTCCACAGTCAGCATTTTCTTCTTGCCAAGAACACAGAAGCTATTAGTGTACCACTCCCTGAATGCTAAATTACACTGCTGCCTCCTCCATGGAAACAGAGGGCATGACTAAGCATTAGACAGCCAGACTCCAGCTTCTCTTTACTGTACCGAGCATCAAACACAAGACCGCTGTCACGTCTGTGAACACTGTCGCTTATTCATTGAATTTATACTATGACTGGTAATGTGCTATGAAGCACTGCAGGCTATGGACTTTTAGCTGAAAGCGCATAAAGAGTTAAGCTTTGTTTGTCTGTTACACTGCAGAGCATCATATTAGATTTGATGGGCTGCAGGTAACAATGATGTGGTTTTATTAAAACACCTAACGCAGAGTTTACACAGCTGGCTGACCCGCTGCACGCACGACTAGAGTCCATTATCACTGTCAACATGAAGGAGACGGTGATGATTTATGCTGCAAACAAACTCAGCAGCTCATGATAGCATGATGTAGCATTAGACGACAAAATATGCAGGTTCGATTAGGTTTATCGTCGGAAAAATATGAAGCGATAGATATGTTTTCTGACAATTAGCTTGCACTGACATTGGTTCATCACAAATCATTTCTTTTTTGTCATTTCCAGTGTTCACACTGAGTTCAATAGCTTAATGATGCAATGTAGTAGATTGGTCTATTTCAGCAATTTTCTCCTATGGTTGAAAGAAAACCCTCAAAAATAATTTTCTTTCACATTTAAGAGTCATATTTATAAGGGCTGTGGATTAGCAAGAATCTGGCGATACGACACGTATCATTATACGGGAGTTAGGTTTCAATATATTGCAATACTTGCACTCTCAGTACTCACAACCGTTGTGAATGTCATCACCAACTGTAAAACACTACAGGATAAAAGATTATGCAACTTCCGGTTTAAAACTGCTGAGGTCGCTCCCAACACAGAGGATTGCATATCAGTCAAATAACAGAGCAGGGGAATACCACTAGTTGATATCTTGCTTGTCTGAAAATGGGTATTTACAGAGGGCAAAAAAAACCCAGTTTTACTAAGAAACAAGAGCCGATATTTAGTTTTGGTCTGCCGGGAGTAAGATTTCTTTCTGATTGGGTAGTAAACCTGCTTTGAATGGAGCCAATACACCGAGGTTAATTAACTGCCATAATGGAGGACTATGACTAGAATATTTGTGACTAAATTATAATTCTCATGGTCTTTACCCAGTGACTGATGGGAGATTAGTTAGTTAGTTTACAGGGTTGTAAGAATGGTGGTGAACAGAGGGTTTTGCTCTGTAAAAGGCTTAGCTGGATGATGACGAGCTAATCTGTCACACTGAGAAGGGCAAGATAAGCCACTAACAGATAGTACCAGAAGTAGCCTGCCCCAAGCCAGCCGATTAGATTGTTATCAGGCCATAAATAGGCGTTATCGGTCACTATAAGCACCATAGATGTGGGTCAATAGGGGCCTACTACACCCACTGGTAAGTTTTACCATCTATTCATATGGTAGATCACTGAAAGAAGGTCTAAAAGAAGACGACAGTGACCTCTAGCCACTGTAGTAATTATGACAGGAGCAGAAGCGGTAGTGAGAAACGTCATAAGGGGTGGAGGTCGGGGGCAATGGATGGGACACAAAACACAGGACTTTCACCCAGGAGACTGGTGTTCGCATGACTTTTGAAATGTAGTTATTTTAAGCCAAAACATGAAGACTAAAGAAGCCTCTTTGTTTGTGTTCAAAACGTAACGTTTGGCTTTCACTTTTACAACGCAGTAGGTGTAATAGTTCCCTAATGACCCACATCTATGGTGCTTATAGCAACTGATAACAGTTGAATTGGGCGCCCAAGCAGAGCGTCCCCAGTTCTCGAGGTGTCCGTGTATTGTTATGCATGTCTTACCTGAGCCTGCAGGTGGCTTTGCTGTTATTCTCTGTAGGTCAGTCTTCTTGTTGGGGTCGCTGTCATTTGGGATGTCTGGACAGGAAATGATCGCCGGACTCTGCTCAGTCACATTCTTCTCTGATTGGCTCTGCTTGAGCTGTCGCCGCCTCTTCAGCCTGATGGGACGCCAGAGGACATAGATATATTTATTAGAAGTAAATTTAAAAAAGCACAGGAGCGTAGATGATCACATTTGTTATAACTTATTCCATGACAACTTTTTCATGTTGAGATGAATATATAGTATGTATGAACATGTGCACAGGCACCGAACCATTTTAAGATTATAGAGCGCTGCAGGAATGAGTCCTAAAACACGGAAATGAGCATTTCTGCACTTCCGGGTCCCTTGTATGGAAGTCAGTTTCATCAGGTTTTTGGGCTGAAATAAGGTCTGTGGTTAACACAAGATTAAAGAGAACACAACGTGTAAGTATCATAAACGTTTGTTTGCCACAGAGTTTATTTTCTGCAACAATCCAAAACCCAATGGAAAAATCCCATTGGCTTTTTGACGAGGGAACCAGGGCGATGCTAACTTCCTGGTTGGCCTACAAAAATACGTCATCCCTGCAGCACTCTATAGTTGATGACCTTTTCATTGTAAAACATCAACGACTCCCAGAAACAGCACATTGTTTGTTGTCTAATGATCAGACCTTCTGTCCAGGTGCTGCTATTGTTACTCAGTTATTGGATTGAACTTTTCTCTCTCTTTACTTTACTGCGTCAGCTGTATTTTCCTCTCAGACTGTCCTTTACCCCTTTGTTAAATCATTGATAGGTGAGGCAGTGATGTAATGGCATCTCCAGACCCTGTTGGGGTTCATTAAGGGGAACTGCAGTGCAGTCGAAACACTGGGTTAGTGGTGCACTTAAGGATAGTGCACGCTCTATGAGCCCCACTGAAAACGTAAGTGTGCTTATGAGTATGTTAAGAAAAGATAAGAACAAATTGATTTATCAGAAGCTCTGAGTGATAGGGGTAGGGTTGCCCTGCAAAGCCCCGGGTAAAAGAATAATAAAAGAAAAAAAAGAAAAGAGAGGCGTTTTAAGTGTTCAAGTGCCCTAATGGAAAGGCAAGAGTGGGTCGATAAAGCTGCAGACAGACACAGTTCAGGCCTCTCCCATAGCCTCAGGTCTCTCTCCCACTTTAACTGGAGCAAGCAGCACACATCTGGTAGTGATGAACTCAAGAATCTGCAGTCGGTTTCACTCTGGGGCATCTCTCAAGCCTTCATTTTAAGATTTCCCCCTTCTTCTCTCCTCTCTAACCTTCAGTTTGTAACCAGTGCATCCATAATGACAGAGAAAGCGCAACACTGGAGGTAACAAGTGAAAATGAAAATACAAAATAACTAATTACATAGATAATCACACACACCTCAAGACAATAGGCACATAAGGTACCTGTCAATAGATTGTTTGTATTGTTTGTATATGTGTAGATTTGATATATAATCTTATTACTGGATGCAATTTTGATGTTGTAACTTCACTGTCTGTTCTGTTCATTTGTTTTTAGGCAAATTCCTGTTTCTTTGACGTTATGTTTGCTGGAAAATAAATCGCAGTTCTCTAGCAGGTGGGTCTGGTTTCCAAAGTGGGGTCCAGGGACCCCCAGGGGTCCTTTATCGGGTTCCAGTGGGTCCCCAGCAATTTATATTCACTACAATTCCATCCATAAGTAACACAATGACAGAATCTATGACTATTTTGGTCATGGGTTTAATACACTTTATGTAATAAACATCTAAAAGCAAAAATCCAATCTGATTGGGGACATTGGCACAGAATCTTATCAAGTGGGGGTCCTTGGTCTAAAGGGGTCCTTGACAAGGAAACGTTTGGGAATCACTGCTCTAGCAGACACTAGTTGCCTTCAGGATGTTTCCATATTGCAGCATCATTTGACCACAACTGTCTTGCAGCAAAGAGGCTTCCCCGAAGCATGACGCTACCACCTCCAGGCTTCATGAGGGAAAGTGTATGTGCAGTGTACATCAAAAATATAGTTTAGTACGACGGTCTCATTAAACAATAGAGCCTTTTTCCTCTTTAATTCACAGTGTCCCACATATCTGTCTTGTGAGTTTTCTCAACAGTCATTAAGCTGTGACCGGTAAAATCACCAAGATAATCGTTACTTCATGTGCGGTGTCTCTCTATCTTAGACTTTAGCTCCTTTAGAGTTGCCATGAGCCTCAATCACTAGTGTGTGTGCACAGTTTGCTCTCAGAAAACGTACAGCTTATTGTACTTTACTGTATATTCAGTGCCTTTAATTCTTCAGTAAACTCAGATTTGTTTGGAATATCATATCATATGACATATCGTCACATGTCATGTTAAGGGAGTGAATACTTGCATGCATTTATGTTGTGTTTCGTATTCCTACTTGATTTAAATCAGTTGGTTGATAGATTTTTCACTTATTAAAAGGTAGGGTTGGTGGTGCTGTTCAAAAACATTTTTGTTATATTTGTTGAAATTCTCATTACATCCCGACAGCAATCAATAAATCAAATGTGCTCACAAAAAAAGAAAAAAATCCAGTTTCTGTGGCTGTCGCAGGACTGGAATAACCCCGTCCAATCATTTAATGAGGTCCAAACGTAATGATTGGACGGGTTATCTGTCTGCCTGTCTGTCTACCTGTGTGCACTCTGCCCGTGCACTCATTGTGCATCACCGGAGTCTTCCACAAGCTGCTACTTCGACAGCCGTGCAAACAATAGCCATGTTCGTTGTTCACGTTCATTATGATATGTTTATGTTCATAATGATAATAGTGGGGGGAGTGACTTTGGAGGGAGGCCTGAAGCGACGTACTGTCAGTGTTGCCGACTTTGCGACTTTCGCACTAGATCTAGTGACTTTTGGATCTAGTGCTGCGAGCTACATTCGTTGGTAAAGAGTTGAAAACACTGTGCTGTCTTTTTTGGTTGGATAATTTTTAAAATCTAGTGTACTCTTGCTAGTTTCTCAGCATTACCAACCCTACCTTTAACATAAGAGTATTTTTTTCTGTTGTTCAATGTCAAAACAAATCTGATCACATGTACTTTTGTAAAATAATAAAACACAAAAAAGTCTACGACGGGTTAGTACTTGTTATTGACATCATGTGTATGCTCCACAATGACCTTTCCTCCATTCGTCAGGAAGTGAGGCAGCATATGGTGCAACTAGCAGGAAAGCTACATGTTATAGCAGGAGCTGTGTTGGTGAGATCGGGCTGATTTTCCTTCCTGACATGTTCACTTTCTGTCCACACAGGCACAATATGGCTATCAGTCTTTACAGTAGTAGAGGTCTGCATCAGCTTGCACCTTTCCACTGTTGTTTTGCTGCTCTGTCCCTCCCACAGGTACCCACACTGCAGGAAACTGACTCAGCTCAAAGCCTGCTATCCCATTAAGATTTAATGCACTGCTTATCTAATAATTAGAGATCAACTGAAGTGTGATGCCATCACAAAATAATAATGTAATATTTCCAACTTTAAGCCAATCGAATCAATAAAACACAAGACAAATTGCAGGTTTGTACCAGGTGGTCAGCATCGCCTGAACTAGTAAGCTGAGACATAATAAGAAAGAATAACACCGCATTACCTCACCCAAGCCCACAAACTCTGATATCAACAGCACACTAACCAGACGACTTGTGCTTATCCATAAATCTACTTGTTTATTCAGTTTGCGGCTAATGTTGACCTTAATTTACATAGGAGCAATTGTTTGTCCATTTTAGCCATAAAACAAGAAAAACAAGTTAGTTTCCCACGCTACGATATACTGATCATGTAGAGCCGACCAGGAGGGATGGGATAAATCAAGCACAACAAGAACTATATTCTGATTTAGACACATTCAAGCCATATTACACAGTAGCACACTACTTATATTATTCACTCAGCTCTCTAAAATAAACACCTGCCAGTCGATCATGCAGTTCTTATGTTACGTCTCTCATCATCTGTGTTGACGTCAGAAAGAAAGGGCCGATCTTTGTTCATAACCCGCCGATTCCTTGTCCGTCTATGCACCGTAACTGTGACAAACCTCTCTCTGCACATTTCCCGCTATCATGTTTCACAATGCTGCTAAAATCCAATTTTACAGTCGACATCCTCTCTGTGGGTGAAGAGACTCTGACGCATGACTCGGATTATATGAGGCCGGGTGCAGCTCAGAGACAGGTGACTTAGCGGTGCCGATCCATGATTTAGAGAAAGGTGAGAATGAATAAGTTAATGTGCCTTTACAGCAGATTGTCAAGGTACAAACGACCGTGCAGCACAATGGAAAAGCCATAATGTCACTTCCAACAAGCAATGTACTAAGTAGAACTTGTTGTTTATAAAAGAAAATACTTTGGACTTTACTCTCCAGCAGGTGATACCTGGGCTGAGTGACATAGATAGAATAACAAATATATATTTATATCATTCTTATATCATATTATATCATTCTGTTTCTCCAGATTGACATTTTTTCTCCTGTTAAAGTTTATTTTGTTGGTAATTTTTCTTTTATTCTCATCAAGGGGTCTAAGGATACATGCTATGCAGATTGTAAAGCCCTCTGAGGCAAATTTGTGATTCTTAAAACAACATTGATTTAACTGGATTACTAAAATAATCCAAGGCAGGGTCCCTGATGAGAGTTGCATTTTGTACTTTTTTGAGATCATATTCCACCCATGCAATGTGCCCCCATAATAAATGTCGGTGCTTGACATAGGGCTGCACAATTAATCAAATATTAATCACAATTTTGGCTTCCCACATTTAAATGAACATGATTGCCTGCGATATTGATGTTTAAAATGCGTGTTCTGCTTATAGAAAACTCTGCAGTATCAAATCAAACGCTCCCTAAACTGACAGCCAGCCACCAGCTGGCGATCGAGATGTTCTGGCTTCACTTTTGGGGATAGATATTATCTTTACAAACAAATGTGTTTATGATTAAAATGAGAGCATAAAATTGTTTATCTTGCCTCTTAATGTTGCTAATTTTGCTCTCAAAGTGCACCAGATCGATGCATTTAACTTTAAAATGTAGCTAGCAAACAGTAGGGTGAATATTCCTGTATTTTTTCATATTGCAGAAAAAGAAATATTGCATTTTTTTTCCAACAACATGCAGCCCTAGTTTGTACATTAGCAGGAATGTGGCAAAGCATGGAAGTGAAAGCAGTGCTCTGTTTATTCTAATGTGAAAGTGCAGTAAAAAAAAAAAAACATGTTGCTAAAAATCAATGAATAATCGTGATAAATAATCGTGATCTCAATAAATAATCGTGATTATCATTTTGCCTATAATCATGCAGCCCTATCTTGACATCAGTTTTGCTGCATGAAAAATATTTAAATGCAAATGACACACACACATAGAGTCCCTTACCTGGCAAAATATCCCGGCTTCCTGTCTCTCTTTTCCATCAGGCCAGGGTCCTAAATCTGCATGCAGTCAAGCAGCATCCATACAAACATCCACCCTCACACACACCTCACCCACTCAGTGTTTTCCAAGCCAGCTGACTTGGAGGAAGATCACCTCTCACACTGAGCTCTCACACTTGTCCTGCAGAGGAAATAAAGTGATGGGGATTAGCAGGCTCACAGGGTGCCTCCTCACTCCACAACACTCAACACTACAATGCCAAAAAAAACAACAATAACTGACAGTGCATCAGCTTTTAAAGTGGAGGGTGATGAAAGCATCCTATAATAATATGCAATGTCAGGCCACTCAGAGAGCCTCTACAATGGCTGACCAACAACAGGATGGAAAAATGCATCACTCTGCTCTACTGTGGAGGACACACACACACACACACACACACACACACACACACACACACACACACACACACACACACACACACACACACACACACACATCTGCTACTAGTTATTGCTGCAACAGTAAACATTAATCACAACAGTGTGTCGATTATTAGCATCCAGAATCCAGTTAATGTAAACATGCAGATCATGGCTGCACTAAAGCAAGCTAGCTGTGACAATAAACCAAACAATCACACACCCCAAAGAGCATAAATCAACCGCAGTGCATGCATGTGAAAGTGTTATATAACAGGCTAAGCAACCAGGGGAAAGGCTAAATGTGGAGCAACATTACCCCACCTAGCTACATTCTTCAGTTTATCAATGGGAACTCCTCTGTGAGGAGATTTCAGCTTTTTTCTAAAGGTGCAGCAGTAACAAAAGACTAGATTTTACAAGCTGTGGATTCTGCTAATATTAAAACAATATATGCGACTGGTCAAAGCAGACACATGCACAGTGAACAAGGTCCATATTTGCAGCTGCTAACTGTGCTAGCTTAGCCACTTTTGTTTACAGGACAATAGCAACCTGGTGGAGATGGTATAAGGAGATTATATTCGGTCCATTCTTCTTATAATAAGCTATTCCTGTTCATGCAATGTGGCCTAACTCTGATGCATAATGACGCTAAATAAGCAGGAAAAATAGGTGGCTAAAAATTGCCCACATACCTTGCGTGCATCCTCCAACAGAGCTTTTATCAAAATGAAGCCTCCCTTCTTCACGACGCCCTCTGGTGTCATGTGCACTGTAAAAACATGAGCTCACCACTATACTAGCTTTGGCTAAATAGCTATAGGTAATTTCCGGTTAAGGCTAGCTCAGGTTGAAGGTTGGATTGTTGGCTGATATTACACTGCACCGTGTTTGATAACCGACCATAAACAATACCATGTATAAAATAAAGATATGGAACATATGTCATAAAGTTCAAATAAGATTGGATTCCTCGCTTCGACATAGTCCCTGGTGGTCTAGTGGTTAGGATTCGGCGCTCTCACCGCCGCGGCCCGGGTTCGATTCCCGGTCAGGGAACTACTGTTTTCTTCCCTCAAACTGAAATCACTTCACCTTCCTTGATACGGACCGAACAACAAATGGGTTAAATATTAATACGCCATGGTTTGACCAACATACGCGCACACACGTGCCACTCAAAGCTAATAATAGATAGATAGATAGATAGTAACTTTATTGATCCCGAGGGAAACTCAAGTTTCCAACATCACAGTTCCATAGTGCAAAACATGTTAATAAAAAGGCAGTAAAAAAAGTTAGTAGTGCAAAGTACAAAGTACAAAAATAATAATAATAATATATACCAGATATAAAAATACAAGATGAAGAAGAAAACTGTTAAAACTGAATATAGTGCAGAATAACAGCTGTGATACACGACTATTAAAAAAGTGAATATAGTGCAGAAGAGTCATACTCGAGTTAAGTCAATTCTATTTATATAGAACCTTTCTATGGTATTTACTTCATTATTATTTTCTATGTGCTGTTTTCTTTTCTTCTTTTTTTTCTACAATTATTTAATTAATGTATTAATTAATTTATTCGAGGTTTCTATCTTACTAGCATGAATTATATTATTGTGGTACTTATTACTTTGAATTCTATCTATCTAATTAAATTATTTAAAAAAATATTTTTATGTTATTTTTTCTGTAACTTTACCTCTAGAGGTGGGAAGAAGGCTGGACCTGTCTCTGTGTGGGAGTGGGAAGCAATGTGTATGTGTGTGTATATATACTGTAGATAGATAGATAGATAGATAGATAGATCGATAGATAGATAGATAGATAGATAGATAATAACTTTATTGATCCCGAGGGAAATTAAAGTTTCCAGCATCACAGTTTCATAGTGCAAAACATGTTAGTAAAAAGGCAGTAAAAAAGTTAGTAGTGCAAAGTACAAAGTACAAAGTACAAAAAAATATACCAGATATAAAAATACAAGGAATATAGTGCAGGGTAACAGCTGTGATACACGACTATTAAAAAAGTGAATATAGTGCAGAAGAGACTGTTAAAAGTGAGTATAGTGCAGGGTAACTCCAGTAGCTTAGTCTATGAAAGTGCACTGTGTGCATTATTACATAACAACACAAACAATGACAAATATTGTCCAGAAACCCTCACAGGTACTGCATTTAGCATAAAAATATGCTCAAATCATAACATGGCAAACTGCAGCCCAACAGGCAACAACAGCTGTCAGTGTGTCAGTGTGCTGACTTGACTATGACTTGCCCCAAAACTGCATGTTATTATCATAAAGTGGGCATGTCTGTGAAGGGGAGACTCGTGGGTACCCATAGAACCCATTTTCATTCACATATCTTGAGGTCAGAGGTCAAGGGACCCCTTTGAACTGACAGTTTTTCCTCGCCAACATTTAGCACAAATTTAGAGCGTTATTTAACCTCCTTCATGACAAGCTAGTATGACATGGTTGGTACCAATGGATTCCTGAGGTTTTCTAGTGTCACATGATGCCAGTATCTTGTCAGTATCATGTACAGAATGAATGTCAGTATCAATACTGATAGCTTTAACAGTTCTACTAGCTTCAACCTCCAAAATATTGTTAATGCGTTAACATTATATATATATATATAATATATATATATAACCATCTCGAGACCACTCAGAATTATCACGAGACCTCTTTGACTCCCCAAGTATGAGACATTCACTTGACTTTGCCACCTCCTGACCACATCCTGAGCTATTCATCATTTCTACCTCTTGGTGGCGACAAATGTTAGCCTGTACTAGAAACACAGGTCTGCAAAATGTAAAAGAGAGCCTGTTGTAATAGGTAGAAGAGTCCATAGCCTACATAATATATATTGCATATGAAAACAGCATCTACTATAAAAACTGTCTCAGCTGTATATGAGTAAAGAGTAAGGCGTCCTTTTCACTGCAGAATTTCACACTGAGAAGACTCAGTGGAAGTGGAATGAGAGACTATTAAGTGTTTTTAACATTTGTTTTGTATAATTTGCACGTAGATACAACTTCAAGTCCAATATTCACTACAAAATTTGTAACTCAAATGTAATCTAGATGTAAATGTGACGATTTCCTGTCACACCTTCCGATAAACCTTAGTTGAATTTAACCTGTTTGAGAGCAATGAGGCAGAGATAATGTGTGTTTGTGGAGCTTGGGTCCCAGAGAGCCCTCTAAGGTGGGGAAAGCTGCTGCAGGCCCTCTGATTGGACGAGGCAACAAGTTAACCAGTTCCTGGCCGGCTATGTATCTTGGCAGTTATTTTGACAGGCGCTATCGTTGTGAGAGAGGAGATAAGTTGTCTTAGGGATCGCCATGGCGCCGGTGTGTCCCTCCTCCGTCCTGTTCAGACTCTCATCAACCCCTCTCCAACCCCCTCCTCTCCCTACCCTGCTTGGAGCAAAGCATTGTGGGGGACTGTTTGGTTGAGAGCAGGATTTGTGTTGGCAGGGACCCCGGAGCTCTGGGTATCATCGTCACCCTTCAAGACCATCAAAATGTGACTAAGCAGCAAGACAAGCTATGAACACCTCCCAAATGTCGCCGTCCGCCTCCTATTAAATGTTCTCTCTTGCTCTTTGTTTCTAACATTTCTTTTCTTCAAATTTGTATTACAAAAGGTTTCTGTGATTTTCTGCTTTTCCTTCCTGAAAACACACACATGGCTTCGAAAGATAAAAAAAAGGAAATCACGTTAAGGCAGAAGAGCACAGTTTCACAGAATTTTAGGCACTAAAAGAAGCCAAGGATGAGCTCCGGTAAACTTTTGACTCTTTACTGTGTAATGTTTTCAAGATGTGGCTCTCAGACAGGGCTATAATAATAATAGTCTAAGTCCATCAAACTTATAGCTTCCCTGGTTTCTCTGTCATATAAGATGTTGGACAGTATGCAGGTAGTCTCATGTCAGCCACTGATATTACAGTTTTTACGGTACTGTCCCGTTAGGGCCCACAAACTAATATAATAGAACTAATATTACTGCTACACAGGGGGGGAAAGGAACAAAAGAAAAGATAAAGCACATTTTCAGGATGTATATCTTCATGTTTGTATATGTGTGCCACTGAGAATGCATGTGTGTTATACTAATAGTACCTTCAGTACACATTTAGTGTAAATTAACTTCATATTATCACATTTTAATTGTGTCTGGTGTTGGAATAGCAGATCCTTTATCATCTTTATTTGCACTGACTTAGCAAAACAAAGCAAATATCTTGCTTTATATCTTTTTAAACTGTTATGGTCACAAAGGTCTGACCCAGCACAGGCCTTGGAGAGATTTAAAATCATTTTATTCAGACGTCATACACTTCTAGCTTAGACTAACCGCTGATAACTTCAAGTACACTGTGGCAGCAGGAAGCCGCATAACCTAAACACTGAAAAAGGATATGTCACACAAATGATAATTGATAGGACTTATGGGGGTCGTAATTCATTATAATGAACCAAACCTGTGAAGAAAAATGCAGATATATTTTGGAAAAATCTTCCATCATGCAGGCAGCGTTTTTATCTGTGTGTTTATGGGAAGATTTAAGAACGCTGACAGGTTGTTGTGCAATAAACCAATTAGGATGAGAAATCTTTGAGAGAGAGTTGTTATTTCCCATCAGGATTGAGAGTTCCTACTTAAGAACAGCCAACAACTGTGACAGGTACTCGACTAAGTGAATCAACTGACAAAGTTAGCTTGCTAATATATTACCCGTTTAGGAGTATAAGAGGTAATGGGATGCGGTTGACACAGCTGACATGATACTTGATTAAAGTGAGTGTTTAATAACAACTATTTTCAATTTACATTTCATAAAAACAACACAATATACATTACAAAACCTTATTCTAATAACTGAATGACCAAATAGCAGAGTTGCTAACAGATGTTTTCTAGCAACTGATTTTGGGCTACTGAAGTATTAACTAGCTAATACCTATATCCCTATAGTTTGACCTTTTGGGAAATAGGGGAGACCAGGGTTGGTTGGTATAAAATGTCTGCTTTCTTGACATCTACTATGTTAAAACATCTGAAAGTCATTAATGTTTTAGGTGAGGGTAACATTTCAGTTTTAGGCTACTGGAAGCAAAAAACGTGGTCTGTGGACTAAATGTATTATTAAACTGTGTTAGCCAGAGATATTGGGATTATATTACAATATTAGAATAATGGTGTTACTTCTAGTTAATGGACTCAGGAATCAGCTATATTTTGATATAAGATGTGAAAGTCTGTGATGAGTGATGGTTGCTGGTTCACATCATTTCATCACAAAGTTGGGTCAAATGTGAGCGGGGTTGGTTGGCACACTAATTTTTGGGTTGGTTGGGAGTATTTTAAGAGATTAAAAACTATTTTGAAAGATTAAAAATAATGTTTATGTTGTTAGTTAATTCTTATTATTATTATTTTGAATGGTCAATGGCAAAAGTAACCAGACATTCCTACTGATGAATTGCTTAAAAATGTTGTTCGGTTTCATAAATGGGCAGATATTCTATTAAATGTTCATGTTTTCTGGTTCTTGTTTGATTTAAATGTTTGAATTATTTCTATTGGTTGCTTCATTTTTTTGTAACTATGGCATTTTAACATTGTGCCAACCAACCCCATAACGTGTGCCAACCAATTCAGGGCTGGTTTAATCTCGAATCACCTAATTTTAGAAAACATTTGTGTAAATTAAAACATATTTATTCATAGCTGAGACCAACCCCGGTCTCCCCTACGCTTCTTCACTTTTTTGTCGAGATGAAAAGAACGATACACCTGTCATATTTGTAAATATGGTAAATATGAAACCGGATAGCTTATCATAAAGACAGGGGAACAGCTAACTAAACTGCAGTGTAAAAATAAAACCCAAACCACAATTGTAGTTTTTACACATTGTCTTGTTGAATAAACGAGAAATAACATGTAAATTGGTGTGAGTTATACTGTAGGTGCTGGTAGGCAATGTATATGACATATTTATTTAACATTTCACAGAGCCGGGCTAGCGTTTCCCCCTTGTTTCCAGACTTTGTGCTAAGCTAAGCTAACTGGCTGCTGATTGCAGCTTCATATCTACCATACAGACATGATAATGGTACTCTCATCTAACTCTTGGCAAGAAAGTGACTGAAACTAGGCAGCAGTTACTAAGAACTCAGATTTTTAAATACTTTTAAATATGACGCATCACACGCTGGAACAGTTTAGATGCAATGGAGAGACATTTATCACTCCCTTGGTGGTCTTTGAGAGTCCAGAGTGAGTGAAAGACCACCTTCTAGGTTACCATGAGGTTAATGACCCCCCTACACACACACACACACACACACACACACACACACACACACACACACACACACTCTTGGCATACACACACACTGGCCACTTGCACCAGTCAGTTAACAAAGACAGAGAGGCGAATGAAAGGGATGGAGACGTGGCTCCATACTGTATACCATCCAACGCCACTACACCCACTGTCAATCTGCCAAGTCAGCTGAGGCACTGCAGCCATGACCTTTGACCCAGGAACTGAACGGCAGGGGGGGGTAAAAGGTTATCAATTTGTGTGGTTTTTGTTCTTAAAGCTAAACATCCAGACGGTGCAGGAGCCACACCTCGAGGAAGGAGCAGACGGTATAGTGAACCTGACGGAGAGATGGACATTAAGCACTATATATCACCCTCTCAAACACACACTCTCTCTCATCAGTGTTTTTGATCACATGACCACAGTAGGGGAGCAAACAGTGCATGGTTGTTTACCCTGCTTATCAGTGGTGTTGTAACAAGTAGAGGAACACACAGGCTGACCTCGACGCACACACATGCAAGAAAAAAGCTCCAAAAACCAGTGTAGAGACGTATGTTCATTTTTATAACTTTACCTGACGTACCACAGTTCATGCTAACAGAGGTTTATATTCTAACACTTGGTTGAGCCCTAATAATGAGTACAGATCATGACCTATTAGCTAACATTACTAATAAATCTCCTGAACTCTCCTCTGATCTCATCTGCCATAAAAGAAAAGAGGCTTGTCCTGTACGGTAACCATCTCTTTTCAGAAGAAAAAGCTCAACTCATAGATGAAACTACGAGCCCCAGCAAAAACACTGGCCAATAAATAACAGCTATAAATTCCCATATGAACGATGACTGCGCCTGTTCATTTATGATCGTGCGATAAGTCAACTTTTCATGTACGGTATAGGTTGTGTTCCTATAAGGGCCATGTTAAAGGTAACTTGAGTGTGTGCTTACTGAGTGTTTACATGTGTACGCCGTTTGATGTGTGTGTTTCTTGTGTGTGTGTGTGCTCATACATACACTCCCACTCTCAGACTCTGGTTAGTCCAAGCCAGCGCCACATCAGTCCATCATCACAGATATGGCTTGTGGTTAGATAGCAGGTCTGGCGGCGCACAAGACATTTTGTCCACTCTGTCATGTTTACTTATAATGATAAGCTTTGATGGATTCCCCGCAAGCTATAGACGCCACGGTGCGCACACACACACGCTCACATGCACACTGTCACACATGCAGAAAAGATAAATTAACAAATATTAGCAATATAGCTAATTAAAATGCATTCTACTATATATATTTAACAAAGGACACACACGTATGAACGGATGAAACAAATGCCTCGGAAAGCCAAAGGTCACACATTTAGAAGTGGTTCTGTTTTGCACTCATCTTGGGAAGAAAAATATCTTTTGAACAACTGATGAAGAAAAAGTGTTTTTAAATGATTTGGCACTATGGAGACCGGTCAAAGTGTTATGGGCACAAGAGAAAGCCAACAAGCTGTCAAGTAAGGGGAGTAGATGTGTTAACAAAACAGGTCCATGAGAAACATTTTATTAGCTCAAATGTTTCTATTCTTTGGACTAACTAGTGTTGAACTCAGAAGTTAAAGATAAAAACGTCCAATATTTACTATGAATTCCCTGTTTGTTTTTGGTTTAAATCAAAAGCTGTCTTTGCTCCATGTTGCACTCTGTGATCTGTTGCTCGGCCTGTGCAGTGTTTCCATTGGGTCGGTTTACTTTAGCCTGGCATGTGGCCAGACCTCAGACTGGCTCACTACAACTGTTCTGGACCAATTAAAAAGACTAATGAGGCCCAGCGCTTATCATGTCACCCAGAGGGCAGAGAGGGGGGCACCGAGACAGGCGGGCAGCGTGGCAGACTACGAGGAGAGCGGAGGAGATAATGCACCGTTGGTTGGAAGCTGATCACATGACGCTTACTGTCTCTGATTGATGACTTAATAATCAAATGCAAAGTTTAAAAAAACATTTCATAGTGACTCAATCTTCTAACACACACTTCCCGATAAGCACACACACATACAGCATGCATAAAAACATTGACTGTTGTATAAAGAACAAATATTTGGCTTACAGTCCTCTGCTATTTTGCCACTTCTCTTTAGATGGAAAATGCAAATTTGGGATACACAGTGGAGTCTGGGTGAATCTGGTTTGGGGCAAGCAAAACGAAAACCATCGTGTCTGAGTGCTGAGTGAGATTTGTCAGTCAAGCTCTTCTTTAAAGGGACAGTGTGTAGGATTTGGCAGCATCTAGTGGTGTGGTTGCAGATTGCAACCAACCGAGTACCCCTCCGCTAACTCCTCCCTTTCCAAGACTGTGATAACGTGAGCCGTCGAGTGCAAAATCGTGGTATCGCCGTTCGCCTCGCTCAGAGGCCATCATTACCATAATAACGCTACTTTAGGAGCAATGGAAGTCAGACGGCGGCTGGCGGTACCACGGTTTTGCATTCTGCAGCTCACCTTACCGCAGTTTCACAACGTGTTGGATAACTATGGTGGCCTTGAGGTAACGAAAAAACGTGAACGGCTCTCTCTAGAGCCAGTGTTTGGTTTGTCTGTTCTACTGTAGAAACATGGCGGAGCAACATGGCGGTCTCTGTGAAGAGGACCTGCTCCCTATGTAGATATGAAAGGGTCATTCTTAGCTAACAAAAACATAACGATTCTTAGTTTCAGGTAATTATACACTAATGAAAACATAGTTATGAATATTATATTCCATTTCTGCTAATAGATCCCCCAAACAGTTACACACTGTTCCTTTAAGAAATCTGGGATTTGTTTTGTTTTTTGTTGACAGGTCCTACACCAACCACTACATCTTTAGTCACTGCATTGACTTCAATGTTCTGATCCAACCAAAACAATTTGATCAAAATGTCCTGTATATATTTTTCAGTGCACTTGTTGACAATGCCACTATTACCAATAGTTTCTTTGTTAAATTCATATAGCATCCACAGTCCAAGCTGTAAACTGTGGCCACAGAGTCATCTGTAGCAGTATGAAGTTATGTTATTCTTGTTCCCATGCATTCAAATCTTTTTAGAGTGCACCTTAAGTTCACATTTTGTTTTCCCCTCTTCTATTTTATAGTTATTTAAACCCAAGGACACTGCAGCCACCGGTGAAATTTAGGGAGTGCGTGTCTGACAAAGAGAGTGGGAGAAAATGACAGCAAGCGAGGTGGAGGAGAAGAAATAAGCAACTGAGAAACAACGGCCTCCTTCTTTCGCCGATTCTTATTTTACATCTCACCCCTCCTCTCGCTCTGTCAAGGCCACTCTTTTCTTCCTCCTACTTGCTCGGCCGAGAAGAGGTCAGCGTAAGTGAGAGAGCAACACACACACACACACTGCAACCGTTACAAATCATCTCCGCCTTATCGAGGACAACACACTGATAAGTGTGTCTCCACTCCCCATCCGACAGATCCATCTCCGAAAACATCTGAGACACACGTAGGACTGTGTGGAAAATATATTTCTGTGTAACTGGCAGATTGATGCTTCAATTCACTCCCATTACTGTAAAATGAGTCAAACCAGAGTTGAATAGAGATGAGTTGGGTGGTTTCGGTGGGTACTCTGATGTTGGGGGGTGATAATTAACAAGGTTTAGATGACATGAGCTGTGTGTGTGAGAGAGTGTGTGTGTGTTTGCACATGTTGGGAGTGCTGCACCTGCAACTAATGATGTGAAACTTGCCAAAATCATCTGCTGCAGGCCTCCACGCTCCACTCACTCCCCTCAGATCAGACTTGCACCTGTTGACCCATACCATCACACACACACACACACACACACTGACAAACACACATACACCTTTTACAGATGATTTTTTTGGCGTGACAATAGCCATTCCACCACTCAGGGCTAAGTGCCTCCTTAACCTAGTCTCAGGCAATTAATTCCCTGATTTTCCCTCCAGTGAATTCACGTCTCATGGACTAATACCAACCCTGACATCATATAATCTCTCTTTTATGGAGATACGGGCTGACGAATGTCAAAAAGAACGTAACCTCAGCTTTATCTTCAACCTAAATGACATAATATCTGTCATATACAGTTTTATCAGGCAGAGAGTGTGCCGGGGGGATTGATTTCTAAGGAGTGAGGTTGAAAAAGGTGTAATCTGTGATTCCCTGAAGTAGTGCACTTTTTATTTTTGTTAAGTGGAAGTCAATCACTGCTGAGATAATGCAACATACATTATGTTAGATAACAAAGTATTGCTACCTTGGGACATATTAGATACAAAAAGACATGCTATTTTTATAGAAGTGGATGAGAAGATCCTCCTATGGAGATGTTCAGCAGTTTTGATAAGAAGCAGCTCATTAACTGCACAATTTATGTCTGCTGTGGATGAGATATGTTGTGTTTATTTTAGGCTCAAAGAGATTGCAGAGTCTATGAAAGTGGAAGATTCTTATAATAGCAAGATGTGATGCACACAAGCATGCAGTTTTGTATGCATTTGGGTATGTATGTTTTTTATAGATGGACAAGATTTACCAGCTGTGCAAATAAGAAGAGGATGCAGTCACTGTGACGTCACCCGATGGTTTGTGGACTGACGTTAAGTACAACTGAACGCTGAGCAAGACATTTTTAGGGCGACCAAAATGCTACAATTAACTTTCATGAACTGAAAACACACTTTGAAAGAGTTTAAATTGTATGACGAAAACAACTTCCAGACTGGACAACGCTGTGGTAGCGACCTGTTGATCACAAGGTAGCCACGCCCTAAAGCACACCCTGCTTTATGGTCTATTTGACTCTAAATGGGACCATAATCTACTAAATGAACATCATGCTGTATTGAAGAAGACTTGAAACTAGAGATTGAGACCATAAACTCATGTTTACAATGTTTACTGAGGTAATAAATCAAGTGAGAAGTAGGCTCATTTTCTCATAGACATCTATACAATCAGACTTCTTTTATGCAACCAGAGGAGTCGCCCCCTGCTGGCTATTAGAAAGAATGCAAGTTTAAGGCACTTCAGGTGGCTGTAGATACAGTATAGGCCTATACACTACTAGATCAGTGCCAGGGCCATAGCCAGGATTTTAGAAATACTCAGGTCATGAATCACCCCATACATTTATTCGGTGAACTGTTCATTTATGATTTTTGTACTTTTTACTAAATCATGTTTCATAGCTTTCTCCACACCAGCAGAAATTAAATTCTGAATGAGAAAATGCTGAAACCTTGATTTATTTAATATCTATTCATTATTTTTATTTGCCTAAATGTAGTAAAATGTAACAATTTGAGTGTTAATTGAGTATAAAAATTCTGGCCTCAGCTTAAAAACACCCATGTGTAAGTTTCTAATTGTAGAAACTCTCCCCAAATTCGCAAAAAGCACGTGCGCATTCATGACGCAACCGTACATCCTCACCTCTGTGTGTGTGTTTTCGTGGTGGACGTGCGGGGCCACTGGGTCGAGGTGGGCTGGGTCCGTAGTTCCCACAGCCTGTGTGGAGGCAGCCTCTGCTGCGCTATCAGCCTCCGTCTCCGGCCCCCCAGCACCAGCGGGCCCCCTGACGTCAGCCATGGCCTGATAACGGGGTCCGCAGCGAGCAGTGGAGGGGCGGGAGGGGGGGTGGATGGAGATGGAGGGATGAGGTGGAAGGAGAGCGGCCGGCAGGGAGGGAGGGAGCAAATGGGGTTACACTAACAGAGCCAGTGGTGGATAAGACCCTCAGACAGATAAGACAGAGCAGAGTGTGGAGCCTCTTTTGTTTTCCACTGCTCCTCCTGTCTGGTGGCTTCTCCCTTCTCCTCCTCCTCCTCTCTGACATTCCCTCTTTTTCTGTCCACTTTCAACTTAACGTAACCAATTTGTTAAACTTTTCTCCTCCACCACCCCTCCTCTCCTTTGTCCAAACAGAAATATTCACGTTGTTATCGGGCTTGTGCGCTACGACCGCCCCTGGATTGGGGCACCTTTTCTCCTCTCGCTTCCTCATTGTGTTTTTGTTTTCTCTTGCAGTGTTTTGATAGCAGCCTGTCTTTGACTGACAGCAGAAGAAAGTTTTTGACACTAATGAAAAGTTCTCACACTTGTTTCCAAATCCTCCATCCTTCTCCTTCATTCTTTCTCCATCACACTCTTCTTACACCATCACCGACCACACTTTAAAGGGAGAGTTTGGGTGTTTTGATGTTGGGTTGTATGAGGTCAGCGTATTAACTACAGTAGATGACGGTCGGCACGCCTGCAGTTTCGAGAAGCAGATAGGAGTTACCGCATGAAACCAAAGCAATGTACTGTTGTGGATGGATCCGGCAGCAAAACATATTTTAGCCACCTAAAAGAAAGGCCCACCTAAAAAAAAATCAATATCAGTTTAAGTGTACACTATATTTAGACTATTTTAACCACTTTACCTTGTCGTCACACAGCTATACAGTCTATGTTTCAAACGGAGAACTGAAGCCGTCATCTATGCTCTCGCCAAAGCAACCAGACTCCACTGAAACAGTACCTAATTTACCTCGCAGAAAACGCAGTTGTCAGGTTATTAAATAGGCGTTATCAGTCGCTATAAGCCCCATAGATGTGGGTCAATAGAGGCCTACTACACCAACTAGTAGGTTTTATCATCTATTCACATGGTAGATCACCAAATGAAAGTATAAAAGAACACAACAGCGGCCTCTAGTGACCGTAGTAATTATGACAGGAGCAGAAGTGGAAGTCAGGCGCTGTAGTATAGACAGTATGAAACTCCTTAAGGGGTGGAGGTCGGGGATGGGACACAAAACACAGGGTTTTCACCCAGGAAGCCGGAGTTCGCATTCCTGTGTGAAACCAACAATGTATAGTTATTTAAACCAAACAAAATGGTTTTCCCTAAACATAGTGGGCGTAGTAGGCCCCTAATGACTGACATCTATGGTGCTTATAGCGACTGATAACGGCCATTTAATAGCCTGATAACAGTTCGATCGAGGCAGAGGTAGACCAGCAACTCCTGTGTTCTGCGAGGTAAAATTACAGTTTTTTTCAATGGAGTCTGGTGGCTTTGGTGAGAGCACAAATGGAAACGGCTTCAGCTCCCTGTCGGAAAGGACCTTTCTTTTAGGTGGCTAAAATAAGTTTTTGCAGTGTAGGTAACACACTGACTATGGATAAGTACCTCATACAACCCCACTTCAAATCCCCTGAACTATCCCTTTAATTGTCTCTGCATGAACTCTGCATGAACCCTTCAAAGACACCATTGTTTTGATGATGTCACCTCACCTTTACCTAACCTGATTCTTACCCCTAACTTGCCCCTCCACGTACAAACAAGCTGCTTTCTCTTTGCAACTGAGCCCCACGTATCAGCATATTAAACACTGTCTTTGCATTTGTGTGTGTGTGTGTGTGTGTGTGTGTGTGTGTGCTCCCTATTTGCTCTCCAGGCCTTCGCTATAGCCTGCGGACTTTGGCCACTGCTTATCACAGGGAGAGGTCCTGCCTGGGATCCCTGAGTCTTTGCTGCTAAAAATACACTGCTCACATACACACACAAACATGCGCACACACTCTGGGTATCATGGGGCACCCCGCTATGAGGCTGTCAGTCAGATATAAAGTCAATATGATTGGTCAGTGGTGGATTTTGCACATGGGGCCCTGATTAAAACGAGTCACTCACAGAACTCCCCTTGGATTTTTCTCAATTTTATAGCCGGCATTTTGAGCAAGCAACACCCAGGAGTGGAATTTCAAATATTAGCATACAAGCGTCAAAGAAATATTCAAACGTTTGTGCGAGTAGCTTTACAAACAGCATAGACAAAAGAGGTTTTGATAATTGGATTCTTATCATCTGTAATTGAGTGTTGTGTGATGTGTTTGCGCTGCTCTTTAAACAGTGTGAACCAAGAGTCCAATTCAGCACTTGAGCCCGTCACTTATGAGAACCTGCAACTGAGGAGTTAATAATTTATTCAGAAACAAAAAAAACACACTCCTGGTTAATAGTGTGTGTGTGTGTGTGAGCGTGTGTGTGTGTGTGTGTGTGTGTGTGTGTGTGTGTGTGTGTGTTAGTAATAAAGAGAGAGAGATGATGTGTGTTGCTGAAGCCCAGGTGTCTTGCTGAGCAGACTTGTGTCTCCCCAGTGTGACTCCCTGACCTTACCTGGTCAAACACACAACACACTTAATCTGCAAGCATAACATACAGATACCTTAGAATAACACACAAATCCACACACTCACATACATAGACACACGATCACACACACACACACAGGAGCATGATCCCACAAGAATATTGTACCTATTTATAGAAAAATACATTCTTAATGCGCAGAAAATGTACAGATACAACAGAGATCGCATGATAAAATCCTTAATTGAACTAAAATGACTTACTCAAACTTAAAGATCTTGTTGATAATATTTTCACGTAGACAAATAATGTTTAAAAAAATAATACATCCACGGAGATTCTAGAAAAGTGCCGAATAAAAGCATGGCTTTAACTGAAAAAATTAAATTAAATTATGATTGTGACGTAATCATTTAAAAATGTTGGCGGGTCCAAAATGAATGTCTTGTTTATCTCTGTGGAAGATATCTGATGTTTGGTTCCCACTTCTAACAAGGCTTGTGAGACAATAGTGTAACAACGTTGGTATCATGTGGTGTCTTTATGTCATCAGTGATCAAGTTGCAAGTTAGTGTGGTAGTGTAGTGTGTTTGACGGTAAGCGTCCGGCTTCAATCCGGTTCCAATCCCAAGTGCTCAGCGATAAAAGGAGGCTGCCTCTGCCTGGCCGCACTGACACTGGTGTCTCCATCAGGCTGCAGAATACCTGAATATTTACCATGGCAACAAGTGACAACTGACATTAGCACATATTAGCTGTCTTAGCTTAATCGTCCGAACAACAATAACCCATAAAATTACAATTTGGAATATTTAAACAAAACCAACAACCATAAAATATGCAGGTTTTTCAACGAACGGCATCCACTTGTTGTGAAGTGAATGCAATGGAACGCAGGGGGGAGAGTGAGACATCTAGTTGCTGAATGTAATCAATATTATATATAGCACCTTTAACCAAAATATTATTATTAAAGCTTAAACCTCCCAAAGTGAACCAACGCTTAACAAACTAGTGCTTGCACTGTCATAGGACACAATGTGAGACAAAATATGTTTTGCTTATGTAGGATATATGATATAAACTGAAGTTAGTGGATAGAAAAAATGACCACAGTCCCACAGAGAGAATAAATTCAAAGTTTTGACATTTCAACATTAGAATGAACGCAGCTGAAACTGTTTTGTGGCGTGAGTTGAGAGCAGAGCTTTGTTTTTCCCCGTGGGACAATTAGGTTTACATACAGCAGTCAAACGAATAATACTGTAAATACAAAAAAAGCACAGCAATGAATAAAAATAGCAATAAACAAAACCATGTTGAGAGGCAGAGAGAAGCCAGATGCCAGGGGATGTCCCGTTCACAACTGATAAGCCCAAATTATATTTGATTTAAATAGTTGATGGAATAAATCTTTTTTGGTGCACATGCTGTTTTGCTTACTGCAAACTTGTGTGGCTCATCAGTCAGAAAAGGCAGCTGAGGTTTATCAAATAGGTGTCAAACAAGAAAATGTAATGGATAAACAACACAGAAAGGACTTTGATACTTATCAGACGTGATCAGAGGTCTTTAAGGAGCCCGTTAGACAGACAGTGAGTTAACATTGATTAGAACTGTTTCATCATTATCAGTGCCACATGAGTGGATCCATGTTGATCAATCTGATCAGATAAAACATGGTGACGTCAGCAGGAACAGATGCAGACAATATAATACTAACTTTCTGCTTACTTTGCAAAACAGCTGATGAAGAAGACCGAGGAGTACGACTGAGATGTGTGTGTGTGTGTTTCCCATATCGACAGGCTATTCTGCATCCTGGGTTTTCCTGCTTCTCCATTTGAAGTCCTCTTCCTGGAGCCAGGAGTCTACTAGCCTCGGTGTGTGTGTGTGTGTGTGTGTGTGTGTGTGTGTGTGTGTGTGTGTGTGTGTGTGTGTGTGTGTGTCTCTCTGCGTATTTGTGTGTGCAAGGAAGAAGGGCCGAAGGGCCAAAGTAAGTCACCGACTCCCAACTGATTGAATCTCTGCCCCAGCCAAGACGGGGACAGTTTTCCTGGTGCCTGGTTTGGACACACACACTCACATGCACACACACTTTCCTCAGCAACAGTCTGCCGCTGTCCACCACCACATACCAGCATCTCTATCTAGTACCTCACCCAACACCTCCTCATTCATACACACTGAAAACACACACAGAATGGTGGTTATAAACACACACACACAGTTTTCATGGGCTCTGGCCTCTGTCACTGTCAGTGATACAGCCTGGCATGTGCAAACACACAAATCAAAACACTCACTGTACTGTACAATAACAGAAAAGAGGATGAACTGATTTCTTTTTGGTATTTTTGTAAACTTGTCACCCTTGTACTTGGTCTGATTAGACAGTGCGGTAGGGTTTAGTGCTACTATAGAGGAAGCCTTGCTGCTGAATGGGGACTTATCTGGCCCAACAAACTTCTTGTACAACATGCAAAACCAACAGGCTCAACTTCTATACATTAACTGGAACCATAAACGCATGAATCATTTCTGACTCTGGTGCTACTTTAAGACCTTCGCAGGCCAACAGGGACCCACGCCTTGATATTATTAGCCACCAATTGGTGGTTCTGTTATCAGCCTGCAGTTACACATTGATGACAGTTCCCCATTTCCATTGAGGCAATATTGCTCTATTTGCCTTGACTTCTACAGGAGAGGGTGGGTGCAGTGAATCAATACTGCTGTTTATATGGTTATAGGTTATTATATAAGGTTCATGTACAGATAAAGAGATGGATAGATAGTGGATGCTTTGGCCCATTAAAGGGGAACTTCACCAACTATACACGTCAAAGTCTGTTTACAGGTCTTGGGGAGTGAATATGTGAAAAGTTTTAGTTTCTGTTCTGGTTTTCTTTTGAGCTGTGGGAAATCTGTACGGAAGTTATGTGAAAAAAAAAACTTAGTTAGGTTTAGGAAAAGATTGTGATTTAGGTTAAAAGAACTCCAATAACACCGCTCCTCATCATATACCGGTATGTTTGAGAGTAGTGGGGGCTGCTAGCTACTAGCATAACACACCCAAATCTCTGACCAAATCGTCAGAAACCTGAAGGCACCAGATTTTGACAATAACGAAGAAAACGTGGAATAAAAAAGTTCTTCTGCATCACTTTTGAGTCCAACAATGTTGTAGAAGTGCATGACACACCCACACGGGTGATTTCAAGCATGTTGCCTGATTAGAGCTCCTCTCTACTTGATTAACATGTTTTATGCACCTGTTACAACGGGACAATACATCCACATGAATCTTTTATCATTTTAAATTTTAAATGATCTATTTGTAATATAAGGGACTGTGTAAAAAATTAATTAAGTCATTTAATGTATTTCACAAAAGTAAATTTAAATGCAGTCCCTTGGCAAGTCAATGAGCCAAGATTAGAGCACTGTTGTGAAGATTATTATTATTGATTATTACATCCAGTGCTGCATACTTTTAACTTTTTTTTAATACATTTTCTGAACTCAACAAAGGATGCATTTCCTAAAGTCTTTCATTCGATTTGGCCTCTTTCAGAGATGTTTAATTTGTAATAGCAGGAAAACCACAGGTGTAATAAACGAGGCTACATTAATGATGGCTGCACTTCATTTAGGCGTGGCAGTTTTGGGACCTGTTAACCTGCATCGTGGCTCACTGAGGTACTAAAAGCTGAAGTAGGCGAGATTGGAGCAAATATGATTAAAAAAATATTTGTATAAAACGGTCGCTATATCGGGACAGTAGTACATGAAACACGTAACCTGACAAAAATCATGTGCCTCTGTGTCCTCCGGTGATCCTAACGGCATCTGCAAGATTTCACTTACCGGAGGAAAACAAGCAGTAAGAGCTGATCTGAGGTCTGCTGTCCATCTCCTGTCTATGAGAGCCTGCTGTCAATCACTTGCGAACTCTGACCAAACAGTGAAACTAGGCAGCACTGATCAAATATGAATGAATATTATGTTACGTTAATGCCTATTTCTCTCCTCAGATGTTTTCATAATAATCTTGTAGTGCACGGTTTAGCTGCAAAATGAGAAAGTTTGTGACACCGCCGCCATTGTTAAATCTGGCGAAGGAACGCCAAGTCCCGGTCAAATGACCGGAGCACAGCCAACTAGAACGCTTGCTCAATAAAATGACCTGTGATTGGTCAAAGTCTCCCATCACTGGCTAGATTTTCTAAAGCCTGAAAACAGAGCCATGAGGAGGTGCAGAAGTCTAGTTTTGACACTTGAATTACAATATACTGAAAGGTTGTTATGGACTTTTTGCCCAATGATGACAAAAACATTCTGCCAACTGCAGCTTTAAATGGAGTCAGAATGAATGTTATGCTGTTATTTTGACAATTTGAAAGTTTAGGCCTGGTCATATAATCACCATCTGATTGCCTTCTCATCAGATAATGCAATTTTCTTTTATGAATTATAAAGTTGAACTCACCCACTATCTCTCTCTCTCTCTCTCTCACACACACACACACACACACACACACACACACACACACACACACACACACACACACACACACACACACACTGGAGTGTGTTGGCAGCCTGTGCAGAGCCACATAACTCAATGAGCAGGAGGCTGTCTTGTTGTGGGAAGTGGCAGCACAATGAAATGGCCTCCTGTGTTTACGTCCACTGGTGTTGATGACAGGTATAAATCTGTCCTCATGAGGACAACAGCCGCCGACACTTCCGACTACAGGCGCGTCAAGCATCCAGCACTATTTTTCACTTGTGTCATGAAGAGAATAAAAAAAAAGATGCGTATTGGACATGTAGATTCAGCACAATGGAAGTCAACCAGTCCTGTGATGACTAATTGAAACAAATCAAGACATAAGGAGTTAACGAGGTACTTATTTATCTATAGCACCTAAATAGTAATAGAGCATTTTTATTGATTTAATAGCTAATTGTACAATAAAGATAGGCATTAAATTCCATTATTCATTTATGATTTAATGAATGGATTTTTAAATGATGTACTTATTGACTGTTTTATTGTGTTTTTCTAAATTCCCTTTTTTAATTTGAACTATTTATTGATGGATTAATATTTAATTTGTAAATTCTTTGAGTAACTCTGTTTTTATTGCCCATTAAAATGTAAAATAATGAAATAATTTGTCCATTTATTCATAGATTAATAAATACATTTTTAAACACATGTATTAATGCCTATTTTTTTATTGTACAATTAGTTATTAATTATTTAATTAAATGCTCTATTACTATTTGTTACTCTCGTGGTCCTCCATAGTGATGAGAGTGTGCATAGTTTATTGATCGGACGTTAAACGACCACAACGTGTTTATCATTTCAAAAAACATACCAGAATAATCAAACTTTATTTTGAGCTTGTAGCAGGACACTGCTGCAAACATATATATACCAAATAGCACCACCGTTTGTGGCTTTATTTTGATTCAACGACGTAGGAGAAATATTTATACATTTACACGTTTGCAGAAAAATAATACGCATATGATTATGATTTGTGTAACTATATTATAACTTTAGATAGGCATACCGCTGGGAAAAAAACAAAATATAAGCACCACAGAGGTGATTTTCTCGAAAAGATTACTCAGAAATTAACAACCCACCCATCACCATTTAGTGAGAGACTGATTAAAGACCATTATGGGCAAAATAATCATTTTAGATTAACGAAAAGCATATTATAGAAAACATATCCTGACAAATGTTAAAGAGAGTTGGTATTAAGCGAATGGAGGCTTTAGTCTGTGAATTGTATGGAAGCAACTCGAGGACTTAATAAAAGTTGCTTTACTGTTCAAAATGTTTCTTATTAATGACATAAATATAAACTGATCTGTATGTAACAGGGAAGAGGCCAATAAAAAAAAATGAAAAATCTAGTGTGATAAGATTATATTACATAGAGGCAGATCAGTACAACTAGTTTCATCGTAGAGGCTACCAATACTAATGTTAGCCATCTGCGGTGCAGACAGAGAGATCATTATTATCAATGTGTGACAAATGTCAGATCATAGTTACTAAATATGTCTTTTTGCATGTTGTTGAACCCATTCATTCTTTACTTTTTAAATATACAGTAAGAAGCACACATTGTTTGAAATATATTACAGTGTTCTTATGCATTCATTCAATTGGCAAATGAAAATAAAAACGTTTTTTTTTTTTTATTTAAATCATCACCACAATCCACAAACATGAAAAAAAACACGTACAACAACAAACAAATCGCTTTTATCGAATTTAACAGAAGGACATAATGGGATAAAAAAAAAGATATTTTTAAAAATTTTTAGAAAGCCATTTAGAATAAAATATAATTTGGTTGGTGGATTTTTTTAAAACTCATTAAGTTTCATTAAACATTAAAACATTAAAATGAACACCACAATCCACAAACAACAACAAAAAATAGTTTTTATCGAATTTAACAGGAAGGACATAGTGGGATAAAAATTTCTAGTTAAGATTATAATTCCAAGGAACTTCAGCCATTTAGAATAAAATATAATTTGGTTGGTCGATTTTTTTTAAACTCACACAACACATTTTTTTGGCTTGGAGAGAGAGAGAGAGAGAGAGAGAGAGAGAGAGAGAGAGAGAGAGAGAGAGAGAGAGAGAGAGAGAGAGAGATGATAACAGTATCTCACTCCTCCTCTTCTCTCTCTCAATTCTCTCTCACTTTATTGTTAATTTTGTGAATGCTGCTGGTGCTTTGCTTCTCTTCTTAGCAGCAGATCTGATTTTATCAAGGACATTAAGGAGAGAGCTTTAACGGATTCTACTTAGACTAAACATCTATTTTTTTGCATTAACACCCATCAGTCCTGTTCTTAACTGCATTCACACTATCATCATTATCACGGATGTGCAGCTCCAAGGAGAGGAGATGTATCAGGGCATAATGACAACCAACCACGGACCCCCCTCCTATGAGGCCGGATTTGCGGGCACCTCTCCGGTGTACGTGCCCACCACCCGGGTCGTCACCCCCATGATGCCGGCGCTGCCTTACCTCCAGACGCCGCCCGGTGCCGGTGCGTCGCAGCAGAGCAGCCCGGTTTCGAGCCACTCTGCCTGGGCGCAGCAGCCGTCGTGCGTCGCTGACTCGTACAACCACCACTCCTCCTCGGTGTCTCCACGTTTCGCCTTCTCCACCTCCACAAGTCCGCCTCTGTCCTCCACGGTGGTCCGGGAGACGGCTTCTTCTTACAGCAGCCCGTTAAACATCGCTGCCAACGGCGTGAGGGAACACTACGGCGCCCGGAGCCTCAGCGGGTCGTATCACAGCCCGTACCCGGCCTACATGAGCCCGAACGTGGGTGGAACGTGGCCGGCGTCGCCCTTCGATAGCCCGGTTCTCCACGGTCTGCAAACAGGCGCGCATCATCATCATCATCATCATGGCACAACAAGGCATCCAAACATAGGTGAGCAAAAAAAGGAAAATCATTTATTTTTCATTTAAATATTTTGCCATTAATTTCCAATAAAATGTGTCAGAAAGGTATACATGTAAAAACTGTCAGCTTTATTGTCACCACGTGGAGAAAAAGTGCTGATAAAATCCAGCACTATTTTTCATTTGTGTCATGAAGAGAAAAAAAAAAAGATGCGTATTTGGACATGTATGTAGATACCAGTTCAGCACAATGAAAGTCAACCAGTCCAGTGATGACTAATTTAAACAAATCAAGACATAACGAGTTAACAAGGTACTTATTTATCTACAGCACCTAAATAGCAATAGAGCATTTAATTGATTAATTACTAATTGTACAATAAAGATTAAATTCCATTATTAATTTATTAATTAATTACTGGATTTTTAAATTATGTACTTATTATCTGTTTTATTGTGTTTTTGTAAATCCCCTTTTTAATTTGAACTATTTATTGATGGATTATTATTTCATTTTTAAATTCTTTTCATAAACTCTTTTTTTTATTGCCCTTAAAAATGTCAAATAATGAAATATTTTGTCCATTTATTCATAGATTAATAAATTAATTTGTAAACACATTTATTTATGCCTATTTTTTATTGTACAATTATTTATTAATTATTTAATTAAATGTTCTATTACTATTTGTGACTCTTGTGGTCCTCCATAGTGATTAGAGTGTGCACAGTTAATTGATCTGACATTAAACGACCACCACGTGTTTATCATTTTAAAAACATACCAGAATAATGTAACTTTATTTTGAAGGTCTGTCAGCTTCATTGTCACCACATGGAGAGAAAGTGCTGAGATAAAATGTATTTATTTTATATTTTTAGCCTGCAGTTTATGGCCATAAAAAAAACCATGAACGAGGTGAAAGGTTGCAAGGCCTGATTGAAAAATCAATGGTTTTCTTTTTTCTTTTCTTTTTTTACAGAACAGGATTCTCTTGAAAAAGAAATATATATATATACACAAGTCAGATCTTTAAAACACAGTTTGGTCTGCATGTATATTAGAAAAAATCTCTTAATTGTAATCCCATCGAGATTAAGGCAGTTGATATACTAAACACACCAGATAACACATATCTGAAATATGATTTCATCATCATGGCACAACAAGGCATCCAAACATAGCTGAGCAAACAGGAAAATCATTTATTTTTAGCATTTAAAATATTTCCATTCATTTCCAATAAAATGTGTCAGAAAGGTATAAATGTAAAACTGTCAGCTTCATTGTCACCACGTGGAGAAAAAGGGCTGAGAAAAAAATATTTATTTATATTTTTAGCCTGCAGTTTATGGCCATAAAAAAACATGAACGAGATGAAAGGTTGCAAGGCCTGACTGAAAAATCAATGGTTTTCTTTTTTCTTTTATTTTCAGAACAGGATTCTCTTGAAAAAGAAAAAAAAATATATATACACAAGTCAGATCTTTAAAACACAGTTTCGTCTGCATGTATATTAGAAATAATCTCTTAATTTTAATCCCATCGAGATAAAGGCAGTTGATACACTAAACACACCAGATTGCATTTATCTGAAATATGATTTGACAATTACAAATAAATCAATATTATAATAATACAACATAACAAGATTATATGTCAAACAACCACAACACAAACTAAAAGTAAATAAATTAGACGTCCTTGAATTAATTTGACAATGAGTTGTTTTCTGCAAAATTTCTAATTTAAATGAAGCGTACATGTTTTGTTTTTATTCATTATATTGGATTAAACAACACAGCAACTAATATAAAATATTAACATATTTTAGAAAGTTACAGGCTGCCACATGAGATCAATCATTATACAGTGATAATAATAATAATAATCATAATAATAAGATCATAAATTCAACGCAGACACAGCGAGTCAAAGACTCATTGTCACCTCTGAAAATATCTGGTTATTTCTTTCATGATTTATAACTCAGCCATTCATTTTCACGACAGTTAATATGATATAGAAATACATTTTTTTTAAAATTAATAATTATGTTATGTTTTGCTACTTTTATTCCTAAAATAGCAGTTAGTTTAACCTGCTTAGAGTGAAAGGATCATTTGATCATAGTTGAGAGTCACTGCATTATATTTGTAATTATCGCACTGTTTAGTTATTTTTTTTTATTAAATACACATTACTTATTCCAAAAAGTGACATTTTACACGTTAAAATTACACTGAGTGAAATGCGTTCATTCATTTTGACTTAATTTAAAAAAAGACAAGGGTTCTATATTATACTTTTTTAATTATTATTATATTAGGAGTCTTTTTAACCAAAATGTTATGATTTCCTTTATGAACAAAATAAAACAACAGGCCAGATAGAGTATTAATGACATTTAATTAACGTTGTGGTTCATTTTAGGCTGTTTTTAATAGCCACACAATCCCCCAAAGTCAAATTTGATTAATCGGTTTGAGTACATTTTTAAGAGAAAAAAGTCAAAATTCTCTGATTCCAGGTTCTTTAATGTGAATATTTTCTGGTTCCTTTACTCCTCTATGACAGTAAACTGAATATCTTTGAGTTGTGGACAAAATAAAACATTTGTCATCTTGGGCTTTGGGAAACACTGATCGACATTTTTCACCATTTTCTAACATTTTATAGACCAAACAACTAATCGATTAATCGAGAAAATAATCAACAGATTAATTGACAACAAACTGAATTGATGACAGAGTTAATAGGGATTATAGTTTATGAGTTGTGCTTGACTGGTGGATGAGGTCAGATTTGATTTGAAGTGTGTGTGAATGAGATCCTGGTCAGCAGGACTCAACTGAAGAGTCGATTCTTTTAGTGAGGTTGAATCATTTTTCATGTATAACCTGCTGTAGTTTAGTGTCCCTGTGCTGGATGTGAATTTGGACTATAGCTGCAGATTGCAGTGAACTCTGGACCATATCGTAACACACTGATTCTGCTTAGATTGTCAGTTTTTCTATATTAATAATCAGCGTTGTGTTTATTTCACCCGTGTTTCCTCCATTATCTACATTTTCTGCAGGGTTCCCATTTCATTATCATGTAATTCACACCCTAATCTGATGGGCCGGCTCATTATTAGAGTTATTATCACTTATTAGTAGTAGTTTTATCATATTAACAGTAGATTAACAGCTGATTACTTCCTCATTTATAAATATCAGCAACTCTTTCTGTCTGTCTGTCTGACTGCACTTTAAAATGGTTCATCTCTGTTAACTGTTTGATGAGGACAGTGTGACAGATAACAGCATTGATCCACTCTGAACTCTTCATCTAATCACAATCCCACTCACAGTATAATGGAGCCTGTTTACCACTGCTTCTCTGTACAGATGTTTCAGTAACGGGCTTCACCTCATTGTTTTACAATCACATTAAATTAAATCAGATCTCAATGTTTGATGAGGTGTTATTCAGCCGTGCAGTGAAAGTCTCTTTTGTTCTGTTGAGAAGGGAAACTACCTCAGCTGTGAAGTGATTTTTTATTCTCAGTCAATGAAAAAAAGAAATAAATCACTATGAGAATTATTTTAATGATCATTGTAAGTGATAATTAGCATAATGCCTAAACTTAAATTCTTTAGAAAGATTTGTGAAAATATTTTTTTAATCATTTAAAAGTTGATGAAGTTAAGTTTTTATTTTATGACTTATTTTCTCAAAGAAACATCACAATTACTTTGCCATTATAGATGGCGTGTAAACATTTTTGTTAAAACTATTTAAATAAAAAATAAGTTATGGATCAGGTTAGAGCTGCAACAATTAATCAATTAATTGATTAATTATCAACTATTAAATTAATCGGCAACTATTTTGATAATCGATTAATCGGTTTGAGTCATTTTTGAAGGAAAAAAAGAGAAAATTCTCTGATTCCAGCTTCCTAAATGTGAATAATGTCTGTTTTTTTTACTTCTCTATGACAGTAAACTAAATATCTAATCAAGAAAATAATCGTCAGATTAATCGACAATGAAAATGATAGTTACAGCCTTAGATCAGATGTTTATCACTTTCTGCCTTGATATGATCATTCCTTCTTAAACCCGATCTTAAACTGGAACATTATTTTATGTTCACGTAAAATGCATAAAATATAATAACAATAGTAAGATTAAGTACAAGTAACACACTGTAACAAATACTCCATTACAAGTAAAACTCCTGTACTGAAAATGTTGTTCATATAAAAGTATTTATTAAATTGTACTCAAAAGTACTCACATAAAAAATACCCCCTGTACGTGTTACATATTTATTATAATTAGAATATTATTACTGCAACATTAATGTGTAAGCAGAATTTAATCTCAGATGGAGCTAATTTGAACTATTTCATTAATTGTTTGGTAGTATAATTTACAGCAATGCATCATATTTTATAGACTCATAAATGTTATTTTTGTAAAACACAATTTGTAACTACAGCTGTCAAATAAATGTAGTGCAGTAAAAAGTGCAATATTTCTCTAAGTATAAAGTTGCAGGAAATGGAAATACTCAAATTAAATACAAGTTCCTTAAATTTGTACTTAAGTACAGTACTTCAATAAATGTTCTTAATTACTTTTCCAGTATTGAAAAAGGCCCCTCTATTAATATTATATACTGCATATTAATGTTTCACTTTTTAAAAATATTTTAATTATATGTTTTGCATGCAAAGTCTTCATTTATCATATGTATGTAAGTGACAACAGCAAAAAGGTCCATATACGTGTAATGTCTCAGAAAAGGGAAATAATCATGGAAAGTGAAAGTACCACAGATTGTTAGAGCTTCAACGATTAAATTGATTATTCAAATTAATTATTAAATTAATCGCCAATTTTGATAATCAATTAATTGGTTTGAGTAATTTTTTAAAGAAAAAGAAAAAGAAAATCTCTGATTGCAGCTTCTGTTATGTGAATATTTTCTGGTTTCTTTACTCCTCTATGACAGTAAACTGAATATCTTTGAGTTGTGGACAAAACAAAACATTTTAGGATGTCATCTTGGGCTTTTGGAAATACTGATAATCATTTTCCACCATTTTCTGACATTTAATAAACCAAACAACTAATCGATTAATCGAGAAAATAATCACCAGATTAATCGACAATGAAAACAATCGTTAGTTGCAGACCTAGGATTGTACAGTAGCCTATATCCGGCTAGATAAAGCTGAGTAAATAAACTTTGTGATCTTTAAATGTTGCCACTGTATTCCCTCATTAACTACCACTGTGACAAATGAAAAACACAATTTAAAAAGACAGTTAGTCTCCTCATGTGTCACAGTTGTTTTCACCTTTGTCCTCTTCAAGCGTCAATGCCCCCTGATAAAGAAACGCACTGACATTAACACAGCGGAAAAAATAAACCTCCATTTAGATAGAAGCCGAGGCTGCGTTTGTGTTTCTGTTGTGTGTATTGTCTTGTGTTGCTGCGTTGTGTTGGCTACAAGTGCTGCCTGGCTCAAGGTTAGCCTGCCCTGCTGTCTCTGTTGTGCTCTCGGCCTTGACGAAGGCCCGAATATGTAGCAGATGGAGGCCAGATTTACACTAAAATAATGATGCACGGTTAAAAACAACAGTATGATCTGATTTAAGTGAGGCTTTTACGGTTTATATGTTGGTGTTTTGAACACTTCCTCAATCTATTCTCAGCATAACCTCATATAGCTGATGAATATTGTAAGCTGCTGTCACTATCACAGCACAGATTGATGTTTCCTTCCTCTGAATGGCTAAGTGGTTCTTTAGAGACGCTCTTTGTGCGACAGATTACATTCATGAGATGTCAGGCTAACTGAAAGAGAGAGATGTTATAGACACAGAGTCTCTATTTGAATATGATGGGGCTCTATTCGGTCTCTATTTCCAGCCGAGTCTTTATCTCAGGAGGAGCTGTGAGATAAGGAGAGATTCCAGGCTGCTGTTGTGTGGGCCTGTAGTAGGACTGCAGTCTGCACCTCCTGCTGGTGTAGAGATGCCACTGCATTTCATAATCAGGGTTTGACAGTGCAGGAAAGTGGGTGGAAAGGATTTGTGTGGCATAAACTCACAGAAATGAGCTTGATTGAATATGAACTGGACATGTGCTAAGTGGAGCTGCAACAATTAATCAATTAATCGATTAGTTGTCGACTATTATATTAATCGACAACTATTTTGGTAATCGATTAATCGGTTTGAGTATTTTTTTTAAGAAAAAAAAGTCTAAATTCTCTGATTGCAACTTCTTAAATGTGAACAGCTTCTGGTTTCTTTACTCCTCTATGACAGTAAATTGAATATCTTTGAGTTGTGGACAAAACAAGACATTTGAGGATGTCGTTTTGGGCTTTGGGAAACACTGATCGACATTTTTCACCATTTTATATCATTTTATAAACCAAACAACTAATCGATTAATCGACAATGAAAATAATTGTTAGTTTCAACCCTAGTGCTAAGTAACATGTGGGAATTATGTAAATGCGATTTAATTTCGGATGACAATGGACACACTGAATTGTCATCATCAGCTTTACAAATTTATAACCAAAACACTATTAGGAAAACATCACCTGTTCATTTATAGCTTTTTTGTTGTTTGCTTGTTTTTCTTTTGTTTTATGTTAACTTTTGACTTGTTGTCATTTGTTGTGATTATTGTCATTAGCAGTTTTATTGTTGTTTATTTATTGTTTCTCGTAGTTTGCTTGTTGTTGCATTTGTTTTTTGATCCATTTTTGACTTGTGGTCATTTTGTTATTATTCTCATTAGTAGTTTAATTGTTGTCGATTTTAGTATGTTTTTTTGGAGTTTGCTTGTTTTTTCATTTATTTATTTTTGTTAAATGTTTTGGCTTGTTGTCATTTGTTGTTATTATTGTTATTAGTAGTTTTTTTTTTTTTTTGATTTATTGTTTTTTTTGGTTGAAGTTTTTGTTTTGTTCCTTTTTTTTGCTTTGGATTTTAATTACATTTTTGTTTTTACATTGTGATGTTTACCCAGGAAGAGTAGTTTCTACCATGTTAGTAACTAATGGGGATTCTGGGTGAATAAATAAATATAGAAATGTATGATCCTTGAACTGATGTAGAAAAAAAAAAGAACCCACAGTTTTTACATGACAGAAGCAGATTACTGTTTAATCCAGATCAGGCTTAAAGGGAAAAGCGAAACTGATGTTTTTGGCTTATCATATCTGTTTCTTGTCGTCCTCAATCAGACCTATTTGATGACTTTGCTGAGGGGCGAGAGTGTGTGAACTGCGGGGCGATGTCGACCCCACTGTGGAGGCGGGATGGTACCGGACACTACCTGTGCAACGCCTGCGGACTGTACCACAAGATGAACGGCATCAACAGACCTCTTATCAAACCTCAAAGACGGCTGGTGGGTGACACTAGGGCACTTTTGTACCATACAGTGAAGTAACACGGTGTGTTAAATTCACCTGCAGTATAACTCAGGGAAAATTAATGTATGTTTTTTTGTATATTTTATATGCTGCAGTCTGCCTCGAGGAGGGTGGGCCTGTCCTGCACCAACTGTCACACCACCACAACCACCCTGTGGCGACGAAACGCAGAGGGAGAGCCGGTCTGCAACGCCTGTGGCCTCTACATGAAACTCCATGGGGTGAGAGAGAGGAGGGAGGAGAAGAGCATCTCTGATACTGATGAAATCTTGTAGTTTAAACACATTGTCTTGAACTTAAAACTGGCATTTTTAAATGAATATGAAATCAGTCATAAAGGTGATAAAAAAGGGTGATCATTCCCAGAGTTTTTGAAAAAGTATCTTTAGAAATTAGTAGGAAAAAAAGGTCAAGTTTTGAGGTCAAGAAACATTTTTTTGGCCGTATCCTTTTGTCCTTTGCACCTCTGAATCTTGGCCTCATCTTATTAATGATGTCTTTGCTAGACTAATCTTACTTCAGTCTGTTGTTGTTGACTATTCCTTTGTCTCTGTGTCTTGACAGGTACCACGACCCCTGGCTATGAAGAAAGAGGGCATCCAGACCCGCAAACGCAAACCCAAGAACCTCAACAAGCCCCAATCTGGTGAGCTTCAAAACCTGCATGTGCTTATGTTTGTGTAGATATGTAGATATAGAAGCAACTAACTATAGGCCCATTCACATGTGCATGCTGTCTGTAATGACCTCAGTTCTGGTGCTCCACATGCAGGGACCCCAGGCAGTGAGGGGATTCCTATCACGCCGAGCAGCACTCCCCGGGCCTCCACCACCACAGAGGAGCCTCGCCAGATAAAGACGGAGCCGGACACTCACAGCTTGTACACACACCACAGCGCACACGCACAGGTTGGACACCTTTTTAGTTGAATTTCCAAGAATATTTACATCCAAAATTAGTTTTAGAGTTGGTGGGTATGATTATAAAAAATTTAGAAGCACTCTTTACACATTACATTCAGCTAGAACAGTCTAGTGAGGCCTAATCATGGCCTTTAAGACAAGGAACAACATTAAAACTATTGATTAGACCAGTGGTTCCCAACCTTTTTCCTTTAGGGAGCCCTTTTCTATCATTGAGTAAACTGATAACCCCTGACTAAGTGACATATTTTATGGATATTTCATATCATATTCAATGCATAACAATAACAGTACAGAATAACAGATAATTAACCTAGATAGTGAACACATTAACTGCAGGAAGTTTGTGTAAAACAAGCAATTTTGATGAATTTTGAGCAGATTATTTCCTGAAATATTGCATTAGAGATGAGTTTTCCTGTTATTTTTAGGAACTTTTAATACAATTTTTGTCTGTTTTATGTTTTTTAAATTATTATAATTTTTTAACAATTATATTAACAGGCTTCCTTTTTTTTATACTAATTTAATGTTTTCTTCTCCCTGACGTTGGCCATTGTTCAATTAGCTTGATTTTAACTGCATACTTTCCTAATTTTTAACTTTATATCTTGAATAAAAATCCAAACTTAAAAATAACAATTTCATTTATTCTTCTTCACAGAAATAAATGAAATGCTGAGATATAGGCCAACTGTATATATTTTTAAAAAGTTATCGTACTCTCCTTATAATCGAGAAGGCCTGACGACCCCCCCTAGTGGGGGTCGGGACCCCCAGGTTGTGAACCAGCGGTTTAGGCATAATTATTATAACCCCGATTCTACAATATGGAGTCTTATTTTGCACTTATTATATTGATATTCCTCCCACATGCTAAATGATAGGAGAAGGAAAGGAAAAGCTCAAAGTCTCTATCTATAAATAACAAATTCCTGTACTGGCGTTCTCACCATTTCCTTCTATGTCCCTCTAGATTTCAGCCCTGCCAGCCTACATGGCAGCTCCTCTCAAGATGTCCCCTGGGGGCCACGGCGGGTCTTCTGGCTCCAAAGCCGAACCCTGGAACAACCTAATCCTGGCCTAGAAGACCTACGACCCAGCATTTCAAACCTATCTATTGCGATGAAACTCTCCTGAGAGACAAGCGTCTGCAGAAAGCAGACTGCCGCTCTGGATGCAGATGTTCCTGCAGCTTTACACACTGTACAGTGCCTTCAGTGCGACGCTCTGGGACAAATATGTGGGCGCCACAAAAGAAATGGAGATCTTAAACAGAACTGTGATATATGTGCGTTCAATCACAGCAATCGGTGGACTGAATGGAGTTTGTTAAAGAGCAGCACTGTGATCAGATACACACAACAACAACTCTTGATATGAAAAACTGCAACAAGTCTTTTGTCACTCTACCATGCCAGTGCAGAGGCATTAAGTGACAGATACTGTAACATAAACCAGTAACAAATAACAGTAACGGTCAGACTTTATCTCCTAAAGTTATTTTTTTAAATTTTCACGTTATTATGGACAATTTGTCATAAAATGATGGACACACAAAACATGTTAAGAATCACAAAAGCACATGTCAAAAGTAGCATCATGGAGGAGTTGTCAGTTCACATTAATATAAAAACAACAACTATATATTTTCACACTTGCAGATATGACATCAAGGTGTAATGGAGTTGAATTAAAATTATATATAAAATTCAAAAGCTATGTCTCTTTACACAACAAACCATGTGCCGGTTACTTGATAATCTACAGACTTCAGTAGTTTTCAGTATTTTGTATGTTTGGTAGATGATTCAAAGTGTTCAAAGGCGGTGGAGTCTGTGGATGATCCCCAGAGTATCTGGTAAAGCACTTTGCTATTAAGTTTTTTAAAGGAACTGTAACAGGGTGGCTCAGTCTCAGCAGCAAGATCTCAAAACTTAGGCAATTAAAACTATCTGCAAAGGAAAACACCAGTAGGGGTAAATGGAAAAGAATCTGTATGTGATTTATGATTCGGGTGAACTAACCCTTTAAACATTTCCCAAAATTGACACTCACTGATAGATGTGATACCAATGATCGTTTCTTATAAATTTACTATAACTAAGAGACAATTGCTCAAGACATCCATCACTCCTCAACGCTAGAGATGTGACCTTCAGTAAACATGACCTCCCACTCAGTGCAATAGGAACAGCTCCCTGGTGGCCTTTTGATTTAAATTGTAAAAGAAATACATGTCAGTATTGACACCTCTATGAGAAAAATACATGATAAACTACCTATGCAGCAAGTAAATTGCTCGTGATGAATGTGGATGGAAGTAATGGCACATAGCTCCCTCTGCTGATACAAGTGCAGATGTGCATCCATAAGAAAGCTTAAAGAGGACCTATTATGCTTTTGTACTTTTTCCCTTTCCTTAAGTGTGTGTTTTTTTTGTGCATGTAAAAAGTCTGCGAAGTTACAAAGTCCACGCCAAACGGAGTTATGACAGGTGTCTATAGGGGTGTTTTTTGATGCAAGGGATCACTTGATGGGCTGTCACTAGGCATTAGGCATCTGATTGGACGAACGCTTTCCCTCGTGGGCTGCTGCAGCTTTCAAACCAGAACCAACATGGCGCCCGCTTAGAATCCTTTTTCTCTTATATGACTTTAACAGTTCACCGAAATGTGTTTCTGAAAACATTTTATGCGAGAAATAAGGCAGGCAGTTGCTGAATTGGTATTTATTTTAGATCGACAATGGTCCCTTTAAAAGTTTCTCGGGAGTTTCTAGAAGCAGCGAGTCACGCCGGATTGCCCCAGATTTACATAAAGTAGCCTAGACCTCATCTTTATGCAAATGAGTAATGGCCAACTTGACTCCCCATCTCTCGAATCGCGCCGCTACGCTACCTGAATGCATTGCATGGCTGATTACATAGACAATGAATGGGAGGCATCGAAAGGACGGATCCTGTGGACACGTTCCATTACTCTCCCCCACAGAAACACTGCTCCTGAACTGCCTGAAACGCCTTGATTGAAGTCCCACCTTTTTTCTTCCGTAACTTGGTGATGTCACCAAGTAACACATTTGCATAATACCTGCCTAGCGGCTAGTTTGGTACACCCTCAAACAAAGCAAGTTGGAGCAGAGCTGGAGCGGAGTCCAAAGAGTTTGGTTCGGCCAGTCACAACAGAGTGGGCCAGCTGACCAATCAGAGCAGACTGGGCTTTTCGGGGGCTCAAACAGAGCGTTTCAGACAGAGGGTGAAAAGAGGTGCTGCAGCACAGCCGGTATGAGAAATATACATGAACATTAAAGCATGTGAACATGTTCTAGTAGAAATCAAAAATACAAGTCTGAGCCTGAAAATTTGCATAATAGGTCCTCTTTAATCCTGCAAGTATTTATTATTAAAGGCACAACCCCAAACCACACAATCATCTAACTGTTATCTATTAGCTGAAGGTTCTTTGATGGACTTTATGATGGTGTATATTGTATCAAGACTGTACAGATTGTTACCAATACTTAATGCTTTAATTTGCTTGTGACAAGCATGGGGGATGGGAGGACAACATGTGTAAATGTGGGATATCGCCACATGTAATTACCAACAAATATATGAGCATATATGTAAAAAACTCCACTCCAGTATAATTGTAATACACCATTTGTGATATATTGTAAGTAAAGACACAGTGAGAGATGTGGACTTTCTCGGTGTGCACTAACACTACCTGATGCCTTTCCTCTGTGCGCAACTGTAGCTGTACTGAGGAAACTAATAAAGACAAAGCATTTTGACATAATGCAAATGGTATGTTGGCTGTAAAAGTCATTCCACTTCAAACGCATACCAAACATGTGTGACATATTTATAGAGACTTCCTCATCATGTTGGCAAAGAGTTCAGCTGTAAAGCTTCTTCTGAAAACTGTATCCTTCCAATTTCTAGGTATTCTTTTGTGAACTTTACGATATCTTTCATAAAAAGCTGGACGGTACAGTGATTGAAATCTTCAGTCAGCTTCTCCCTGATGACCTCTGCATATTTATCCTGCACCATCTCCTTCCAACACTGTTGAAATGTGAGTCTAATTTGATCCTGGATGGTGTCAGATACTTGTGAGCTGTACTGAAATGCAAATGCACGTCCTTTTTCTAAATATTTCTCAAAGCTTTCACTTCTTTCTGAAAGCAGAACTTGTGCAGCTTTGATCACGGCGTTCGCCTCCTGTGTGCAGATTATTTTCTCCTCTTCTGGTTTGCTTTCAAAAACACTATGCATACCTTTGAAGTAACTCTTCCAGTCCTGCCCCTGCACGGTTATTATGTTTAAAGTTAAACTCTCAGATCTCAGGAGGCGTTTCACAGCAGAAAACAGAGCTTCACATAAAGGGTTAAGATCAGTCTTTTCAGCTGCTCTAACGTAGCTCTCATGGTCCTCAGTCTGATCCATACAGTCCACCTGGCTGTAGTTAATATCCCTGAACAGGGTTTCTTTAGTTCCCTTGAAGCCCCAGCATTTCACATAACCAATATGAGTCTTTACTCCATACACGCTCCACCACTCCTGAGCTTTCTGAACCAGGTTCAGCATGCATGGATCTGTGTTTCTTGCCAAACAAGGGCTGTTTATGGTGAAAACATACACCTTCCAGTCCTCTGAGACGGTCTCTGACTCCAGGAGTTCCTGGGTTTGTTTAATAACTATATCCTCGCTGTGTTCTCCGTTGTTGTAGTTCGGATAATAAGGTCCGTACATGACTACCTCCTCTTGTTTCTCAATAACGGCCCACGAATGCTGCTTATCTTCTGCACCACATTCCTCGGTGATGTCACGGTGAAACTCCAACAGTTTCTTGTTGGCTGACTCATTGAGTGAAATGTCACCGGTGGCTTGTCTGAACTTGAGATGCTCCAATACTTTTTTCAAAGAGTATTGTGTGTCAGCCCAGGATGATATCTGCTCCAAGAAGCTCTCAGTGTCATTCAGGTGTTTTGTCCCTCCATTCACACAGACTTCAGGTGTGCAGGGGTGACCCCAGCTCGTCCTGGAACACAAAGATGTCTCATTGTAAGGCATAAAGTGTTGGTGAATAACACAAAAACACTGTGAAACTAGTGAAATGTATCATTATTTTGTGACAAATCTAAGCACAAATTTCAAGTGGGTCTGTGATTAGAATGTTGGCTTTATTTTTAAAGTAGTAGTTTGACATTTTGGTAAATAGACTTATTTGCTTTCTTGCAAAGAGTTAAAGTGGAGATACAGCCAGAGCAAACCGGACCATTTTGGCTTCCGCAGATTTGGTGTATCTCCGCCATTAGACGAGAAGATCGATCCCACTCTCACGTCTTTAGAATAAATATGAATCAACAACCAGCAGCCAGTTAGCTTAGTATAAAGATTGGAAACAGGGAAATAGCGAGCCTGGCTCTGTCCAAAGGTAACAAGATACACCAACACGTTCTCATCCCATCTCGTCACATACTCAGACTTTGTCAAACCCCTTTGGCGTCACTTTTCGGTCGTAGTAAACACATGCTTAACGTTGTGAATTAATCAAAAACCCTTGCGTATGTCTAGGCAACAAAACCACTTAGTTTCTTAGTAGGAAAAAACAGCATGATTGGGCTTAAAATTATGTTTGTAAAATGAAAATGAGACTTAAGATTGTGAACATGGGACACAAACAAACAGTTGATTATAAAGTAAAAGTGAAACTTTAGGCATGGGACATGAACAGCGGTCCCCTGTGTTTATAAAAACATATCCACCTCCCCTCCCGCCTACCCTTTGTGTCTCTTTTATGCTCTTTATACCATCCACACTCCCCGACTTCTTTCTCTGAGTGTTTACTATTGCTGCGGATGGATTTACAATGTAGTTAATTGAAAGCCTGATGTGTTTCCCGCAGGCGCTAAAGGGTGCCTTGTGCGGCGGTATAACACACCGATGGGCGTGACAAAATGACAGTAATTTATATCATGTGAATCCACCTACCTGGACTTCTAAAGCTCAATAAATAACACATTATATCTTGTTTGTTCAATTCATACAAATATTGAAGAAAAAATGACACGTTTTGGTTTTGACTCCAGCAAGTGACTGGAAAAAATCAACAAGCCAAGACAGCCAAGAAATAGTTAGAGCACTTTGGAGGTGCTAATAGGCAGAATTAATCACCTTTGGACAGGGCCACGCTAGCCGTTTCCCCCTGTTTCCAGTCTTTGTGCTAAGCTAAGCTAACCGGCTGCAGATTCATGTTTAATGGTATTTTCTCTAACTCTCGGCAAGAAAGCAAATACTGTAGGCGTATTTCCCAATATGTCGAACAGTTCCTTTAACATAATTTACTATTTTGTTAAAATACTCGTTCAAAGTCGATGATAAACAGTAAATGTAAATTAATATGTTAAAGGAGCAGTGTGTAGGATTTAGTGTGCATCGGTGTGGTTGCATATTGCAACCAACTGAATACCCCTCCACTCACCCCTCCCTTTCTAAGTGTGTCGGAGAACCTACGGTGGCTTTCAGGTAATGTAAAAACACGAAAGGCTCTCTCTGTGTTCAGTTTGTCCGTTCTGGGCTACTGTAGAAACATGGTGGAGCAACATAGCGGACCCCGTGAAGAGGACCCGCTCCCTATGTAGATAAGAAGGGCTCATTCTAAGCTAATGAAAACACAACGATTCTTAGATTCAGGTGATTATACACTAATGAAAACATAATTCTGAATATTATTTTTAATTTCTGCAATAAATCCCCCTAAAATCTAAACACGGCTCCTTTAAGTGTCTGTTCTATGAACATATTTCTATGGGAAAATACACTTGTGAAACATAATGATGTACATCATTAAAAGCATACCATTGCGGCATAAATCATATCAAGAGGAAGTGAAAATGACACCTGACATAACCTGTGTCCTAAAACAACCCGCACGCATAAATAAACATGCGACTTTCCTGTTGCAACAAATCCCTTAAGACAACAGTTTCACGCCCCATATGAACTGTGTATATATTGTAAGTCCGTACTGTAGTCTGGCGTGCTCTGTGGATCTGTCACTGTCACATCTGTCCAGCAGAGTCTTCAGACTGACCAAACATTTCTTTGTGTAGAGCGGAGGCTCCTCTGCATATCCATTAAACAGAGGTCGCTTACGGCTCAACCTGAAAAACAAACAGGCTGATTATCATGTAGGATCAGAGGACATTGTATGGACAGCTGTTCAAAAATGAACCATGGCTTTGAGAGACATCTGTGGACAACATTAGTTGATGGGTTTGCTGAAAGAATAAATTAATTTAAGAGCCTATGGTTCAGCTATTTTAGCAAAAAAAATGTCAAAGAAAAGTCAGACACATATCAAGATGAAAGGAAACGTCGCTTCACTTCTCAGGTCATAGTTTTTGTCGAAGTAAGAACTGAGTTTACTCACATTTGAAGTTCCATCCAGACTCCTCCGCCCTGGTAGTTCAGGAATCCAATTCAATTCAAATGTGTCTCCTCTTTTCTCTTGTACAGTAGGATCAGTCATTTAGTCGTCTCCTGATTACAAGAGAAACACCTCTGACGAACAAAGTGTCACAAGAGACAGCTGAACGCTTGCACTCCCAACATATTTACTTGGACAACTGCTTGAGAGCTTGTGACTTTCAGCACTGAGCTCCTCCTCTTGGTAATGCTCACGGCCATATAGACAATACTTTCCCTTCACACTGTTGATGTATTGCCTCTTTTAGCAAATCTAGTGCATCACCAACTGCTTTATGGCAGCCTAAGCTACCCTTTTTTCCAGTTTTGCAAGTTCATAGAAGGTTGCAGCTGCAAAGTGACACGCATTACTGTGCTTGAGGTTGGCTGCAGTTAATAACTGTACACCCCGGAGCAAACCTATTAATTGCACAATTAGTCCTAGGTTCACATGGCAGTAAAAAGTCGGTTTATGATCCCACGAGATGTATGTGTTTGTGGCAAAGCCGAAACTGTGAAAGAGAATTTATCATAAAGCTATTTTTTAGTTGTATATCATCTTACAGTTTATTCATTAGTGTGTTATAGGAATTTGAAACTTTAATTAGAAAAGTGTGTCATCATTTTGATAAACGCACTAAATTATTTGTGTTTAAAAGGGTTGTTTTAGTTATTATCTTAAGACCGACCTCCACTATCACTCTGATGAATTAAGTATGAGTGCAATAATCAAACTGGAGTGTTTCCAACATTGCCCGAGGGATAAAAAAACAAAAGGCACACAACAAAAGTTATGGTAGAGTGAAACTAAATGACATCTGGTGATATATCAAAACCATTTTGAGCCCATCAAAACAACAACTGTGGAGGTCCGATGCCTTTAGCTCTTTATCATCATCATCATTATTTGTGCGATTCTTTGGCAACATCACAGCAATCTGTGATTCATCTCCTTTGTGCTTTCATGTGGTTTCTGAAAAAAAAAAGTTAGCTAATAGAGGTAAACGTGTACAGACAGTATCAAATTAAAACAAAGGCATGTTAGCACAAATGAGGAGACTGTTGCTACAGACAGAGTCATGCAGAGTAACAAGTTAGACTGGATCTGGGTGTTACTGTGTGTGTGTTTTGTGCGTTCAGCCTGGAATGTTTTAACAAAGAGTGTTTCAATACTTTTATTTCAGTCAGGACCATTTTAGTCAAAGAAAACGTATTTCCATTTGCAGTAATATATACAGTATATTGGCGGTATGGCTCTGCTCTGCTACATGGAAAGCCAAAGGCAGGGAGAGCAGCAGCAAAGACCCCACTGGATGCAGAACAGAGCTGGCATCAATGACAACAGACATGACATTGATTAAGTCAGACACAGTATTAAAAGGAGGTGGGTTGCGAGCAGCTTGTAGAGGAAGCAGAGAAGGTAGGCAGGTTGAAGCAGCTTAAATAAGGCGCCATGTATGAAATTTGCCAATGAATGCATAGAGGGGAATCAGCTGATCCATCAGCTGATTGGGCTGGCTGGTTTAAGATTGGCTGCAATCAGCTGATAGCTGTCACATGAGCAGAGCTTGACTTCATGAACTAATGTTAAGCTCGATTTATGTTTTTTAAATAAAATGTCTAAATAACTATTGGACAGATTGCCAATAAATTGTTTCACGACCTTCGTGGTGCCCAAAGGATGAATCCTACTGACATTGATCCCCTTGCAACACCATGAAGTTGACCTTTGAGGTTTTGAGTGAAATTTCTCAACAACTATTTGAGGGATTGCCATAAAATTTGCTACGGACATTCATGTCCCCCTCAGGATGAATTGTAATCACTTTGGGGATCCACTGTCATCTCACACCATCATCAACATTAAAATTTGTTGAAAACTCTGGTTTATAACATAGACTCTATATAAGTGGACTGCGATTTTGAAGCCTGGAGTTCGGCATTTTGGCCATCGCCATCTTGTTTTGCGGTAACCAGAAGTGATACGAGAGGGTGGAGCAAAGAACAACCGAACGCTGAATAAGACATTTTTAGGGCGACCAAAATGTTACAATTAACTTTCATGAACTGGGAAAAGCTTAAAATTGTAAGACGCAAACACGGACAACTCCCAGACCAGACAACGCCGTGGTAGCGACCTATCAATCACAAGGTAGCCACGCTCTAAAGCATACCCAGCTTTATGGTCTAATTGACTCTAACTGGGACCATAATTTACTAAATGAACATCATGCTGTATTGAAGAAGACTTGTAACTAGCGATTGAGACCATAAACTCATGTTTACAATGTTTACTGAGGTAATAAATCAAGTGAGAAGTAGGCTCATTTTCTCATAGACTTCTATACAATCAGACTTCTTTTTGCAACCAGAGGAGTCGCCCCCTGCTGGCTATTAGAAAGAATGACAGTTTAAGGCACTCCCACATTGGCTTCACTTTTCAGTACTGGAGGTAGCCCACTGGTTTATAAGCAAATACCTGAAAGGACTAATTCCCAGCTGCACTTTGTGTTTAGTGTTAATTAGCAAATGTTAGCATGCTGACACACCAAACAAAGATGATAAACATTGATAAACAACACCATGTTAGCATTGTCATTAGCATTTAGCTCAAAGCACCGCTGTTGTTGTCTCACAGAGCTGCAGTGTTGGCTGCAGACTTAAATACAAGTGTGAAACTTAAATCACTGTCACTTTGTTTGCATAAGTGTGCAAGATAACGCAAAGAAAGAGAGAGAGATGAAGTGTCTTTCCTGATCGAGTCAATGAACTTACTGATAGGATTGCTGCAGGCTGTCACACACAGAGCTGCCAGACTGCAGCTTTCTCTGCTCTCTACAAGGAGGTGTATCGCTTTAAGGCCCAAATCGGGATGCTTACAAAAATACTTCTATTCTCACTTTACGGTACATTTCTCACAATTAGTAAGAGAACGCAGTTGTATCCCAGGTAAATTAATTTCACATTGATTACATATCATGTCCTCTGTTGATTCGTCATAGTAGGAAAAGCACAGATGCAACTAATTACAGGCTTGGTTCAATTCAAGTGTTCCAGTATGCCAATTAGAGGTAATGCACTATACCAGGGTTCTAGTGTTGTGCATGCTGGCTCGCTGTCACACTGTCACAGCTTACTGGGACACCTGAATAGAACAGAGCTGTTGTTAATGTCATTAGTTGCACCTGTGCTTTCCCTACTATGACAAGCTAAAAGTGTGCTGTGAAAAAGGCTTATTTCTCAAGGGGCCTTTTCCCTGAACTTTGTGCTTCTGTGTGTTTTCTTACTTGTTATGAAAGAGTTTTTGAATAAATAGAAAAGCTACCAGGTTCTCATGGATGTGTTTGTCCAATTTCATCAGTCCAAGATGTTTTCAGCCAGTTTCATATTGTTTTTGATGGTATAACATACACTGTCTGACTCAAATTCTTTCTTTCTATGTGGAAGTTATGTGTTGATCCACATAGGATGTTTTTGTGTTATTGATGTCTGCAAATGTGTGCATATATGTGTGAAACTGCAAGAGAGAAAGTCTAAGATATGTTAGGTGTGGGTATGCTTTCCATGCTTGGATGGTGGATCTTGGATGTCCTCTACTGACTTGTTGACAATGAGGCAACTAAGCTTAATTCAGACTCAGCAGGCTTTAATTCACACATGGCTGTGTGTGAGCTAGACACCTACAGAGGACTCATTTTAACTCATAATATAAAATATCTTTTACAGGGAATTCATCAAGTTGTATTTACCTCTTTTTATTATTACAACTTATAGTCTCCTCACTTTATCTATGACTATTTTATCTATTTATGTTTATTAAAGTGTATAGCATTTAGTAGGCTACCTTTTGTTTTTATTTATTTTTTTGTATAATAGATGGTCATAATGTATGTAGTACTCTAGTTTTTTAAAGTTACTTATCTATGCAATGCATATGTTCTTGTACTTCTGCTGCAGCAAGGAAGACAGGAAGGATGAAATGGTTTAATGATAATAGGATAGTTATAACAACAACATTTAGTATTTCTCCACCAGAATTATAATACTGGAGGTGGGATGAAACTTTCAGAAAACAATCGACTTATAATAATTGTTAAGAATAAGAAAGAAAATACAATTTTTAACATTCATGTGGCCCTAGCTGAAAGGGCAGAATGAAGAAAGGAACTTATGTGGGATCAAAAAAGTTGATCTTATTTTAAAAAATGACATTGCTAATCATATTAATGGATTGATTGAATATACACCTGTAGACATCTACAGAGGCCTCATTTTAACTCACAATAAAATATATTTTGCAGGCAATTCATAAAGTTTTTTTTTAATGATTACAACTTCCTATAGTCTCTTCACTATATTTGTGACTATTTTATCTTGATATACAATTCATATTTACCTTTTTTTTTAGTGTATAGTATTTAGTAGGCTACCTTTTATTTGTATTCATTTATTTTTTGCATAATAGATGGTCATAATATATATAGTACACTAGTTTGTTAAAGTTACTTATTTATAGGGTGCATATGTTCTTGTACTTTTGTTCTTTATACTTTTTATCTTAAAAAATGACAATGCTAATCATATTAATTGATTGATTAAATACACCTTTAGACACCTACAGAGGCCTCATTTTATCTCATAATAAAATCTTTTACAGGCAATTCATGAAGTTTTTTTTTTTAAGTATTACAACTTCCTAGTCTCTTCACAATATTTGTGACTATTTCACAGTGATATACATTTGAAATTTAATAATGATATATATGTTTATATATATATACACATATACACATATATATATACATATATATACACACATATATATACACATATATACATACATATATATACATATATATACACACAAATATATATATATATATATATATACCATTTGTAGTATCTGTAGTTTTGCATGTGTTCTTGTACTTCTGCTGCTGTGACACTTAAATTTCTCTACATGGAAAGTTGATCTTAAAAATGACAATGCCAACTATATTAATTGCTTGATTGAATAAATAATGATAAAAATAACCTATATTTGTATAGCTTTTTTTTTTTAAACACACAAAAGTACAGATTGTCTCACAGTCAAACAAAAAGGCATAAAAGGCTAAACACATACCAGAACATACACAACATGTACAAAGAAAACACACATTTTCTATTCCTATAATGGACTAAATTATAAAAAAAAAAAAAACTGTGTTAGTGTGTGAGCACAACACGGATGGGGGATCACAACCAACAGGTATCTAGTCCCAGGATTACATAATTTCAATGAGCAGATAATGGTTTTCCTTTCAGATGAGGAACGGACCAATCAGAAGCCGCGCTCCACTGACAGTCTGCTGAGGCGGGTCATCACACCAGACACTCTGGGCTCTGATTGGTCACTGAGCGCTATGACCATGACTCGCCAACCAATCAGAGGCGTCGCTCGATCTGACGACATTCCTGCCTGAGAGAGCCGCATTCTCTGCACGGTGCTGCTGCAGTTGCTTGCTGCTGCGTTGATGGGGAATAACATCTCTGCTGGTTTACACATCAGTTTCTCACAGTAACTGAACACCTGAAGCAACATGGACATCCTGAAGTCACTGGGCCACCCGGAGGAGATATTAAACATGTTTAGGTTTAAGATGGGAGGATGCAGAACCATCATGCCAAAGTTGGATTATGTGAGTAAAACCCTCTGTTTTATAATATATTGAGAATACACTTGTCATATGAATATCGAAACAGTGACAAGCATGTAGGTTGGAGACATTTGCATTTACAGATTTGCAATCATCAAGTAGCACATATTGTTCCCCTTTTAACAGTATCACACAGACTGGCTATAGAGCAACCCGGAAACACACACAGGAAATGCAGCCTGCATTGTAATGGATTAACCTATATGGTGCTCTCCGATGGAAACAGAATCAGCTATAGTTGCTCTAATTAGATCTCTCACTCACGGTGTTAGCTCGGGTGTACACAGGCAGACAGATATGACCATTGACTTGGGATTTAGGTTACATAATGAGCTTGGATGGTGCGCATGTTTCACTGCTAATCCTAGTATTTTAACACCAGTGTGACAGAGAGAGAGAGAGAGATAGACTGCATTGAATCTCTTATTTTGGTTTTGCAGCATCATTAAATGGCCCATGACAAAAGTTTACCTCAACCATGCATTGTGAGTGAATATAATCATATTATTACGAAATATTCCTAATATTCCTTTGAGAGTAGGATGGAAGCTCCTCAAAACAACATCACACTGTTCTGCAGTACAACTTATTTCTTTGTTCAGAGGATGACAGACCTGTGACCTGTCATATTTTGTGACCTGATCAGGAATATGGACTAAAATTGTCATGCAAAAAGTATAGCCTGATTCCAAACCTCTGACACACCAGCAATTATTTTGACTCTCAGGCTGTTGCAAAAGTAGTAACACATATTTTTGATTACAGTGATCACTTAAACCTGTTAATATTTGGTCAAAGCATCAATATTTTTCCACTGTTAACCCCTCTGGCATCACATAATCTCACAGGTGACAGATTTTACTGTAACACCACATATACATCCTGTCATTCCTACAGTCTCCCATTAGGTGTCAGCAAAACACACTGCTTATTCATTCGCAGCAAACTTCCCCAAACAGCTTGATTCACCTCTTGGCCTTTTCTTCAAATATGGTTTAACTAAGGCTAAAATAATTCAGTTTATATTATTCTCATCCAGCTAATTTGGTTCTTTGAAAGCAAATTTGCTTTCAGAGAAAGCTCTTATTCACTCTTATTTTGAAATAAAGGCAAAATAAACCATGTTCAGCATTCATATTATACATATATACATATTGCTGATCATGTGATTGCACTTACATGAGAAAGGTGTGTTGAGAACCCACCCAGCATGCAGTGGGGCAATATATTCATGGACACAAATCACATTTTATGTGTTCCTACATTGTTACGGGTGTCATTCCCGCCCACAGTTTAATTACAAGCGTGCAGAAGACATTTAAGTGATAATGAACAGTGCTATAAAAAAGTAAACTTAGGCTACATTCCAAATTGCATACTTTTTCTTTTTACTTTTAGTTCTCACTACAGCTGCCCTTACAAAGTATGTACTGTTGCATGCAGTATATGTATGGGATATACCATTTCGTCATAACATTGCACCAGGTATACTATTAAGGGGTCAACTGACAAGTTTTCATTGATATGGCAACCTTTCCTTAGTTGTGTTGATGCCTTAGGCTCAGATAACTTTGTGGCTGAGTAAAGTTTGGTGTATATATACAGTATATGACCAGGAACGTTGCAAACGAAGCATTGGAGGGACCCTTGATTTGTCTTTGTGTTCACATTTTTCTGCTTAACTCCGTTTGTTTTAAGCATGTTAGTGCCCTAGATAATAGGATTCTAGACCCCTAATCATTTATCATTATTATTTATTTTTTTTCAATATTATATTTATTTTTTTGTTCATTTTGAAACAACAGAACAAACATTCACAAACGTCCCCAATAATAACATTCTCGGTACAAAGAAACTTAACAAACCTAATATTAGTATAAAAAAAGCCAGTATAGATACAGGAAAAACATGTTATAATACAAAAAATAGATAAATAAGTAAAAAGAATATACACAAGTAAAAATAATAAAATATATTTATATATAATTTATCATTATTTATTTTCTTTCTTTAACATTGATTATTTTATTTTATCTGTATATTTGTGTGTATTTATTTATTTTAATTTAATTTAATTAAAATAACAAATAAAAATAATTTTAACTTTAATTATGATTATTTTATTTTATTATTTTATTTGTATATTTTTGTGTATTTATTTATTTATTTGTTGTACACTTATTTTCCTTGCCTGGTTTTAGTTGTGTGTCCTCTGGGTATTGTCATGTGGGTGGGTGGTGGGGTGATCTATCAGTCCAATCAAGTTTGTGCAATGGAGAGTATAAAACAAAATTCAGAAATAAACTTAACCTAATTACATAAACAGATACAACTATATACTATTTTAGACTTATGTCTTTTACATTCAAAACACTATATCTTAATGTCCCTGTTTGCTCTGACACAGTCTTGTGTTCAGCAGTCACATTTCCTTGCTATAGAAGCAGATTATGAAACGTGCAACTGGTGGTGTTATTGTGCATGGAGGTGGGAGGAGCTGTGTAATCATAACAGCAGATCTACAAACACTGTGCACAGGCTCTACTCGCTGGTAGACTGTTTGTAGATCAGTGCAGCTCTTGATTTAGCTCACCAGGACGTCCTCCTGAGCGTCTCTCACCTCCCTCGACCCCTCCAGCTCTCTTGTCCTCTATACTCCACATGTTGTCCCACCAGCCGTGGCGTCGACATGGACAACAGAGTCGCTTCTTTGTAGCTGCAGCAGAGTCGGTCGTGCTCTTGTTCGTATGGCCGGAGCTTGCTGCAAGTGTTCGGTCTCTCTATCCGTGTTCAAGCGCTCTCTCTCGGTGGCACCGCGCGGCTCTCCTCGGTCCCTCCTCCTGGGCTGGAGGCTCGGGGAGCGGGGCCTGCAGGAGGCCGCTAGACCCTCCAGCGCCCTCAGACCACCAGCAGGCTTTTACCGACACACCACCTTCTTCTGTCTCTCCTGCCAGGAGTCCATGACGGAGAGTCTGCGCACCTGCTATCTGTACCTGAACCAGACCAGCCGGAGCTTTGCAGCCGTGATTCAGGCGCTGGACGGAGAGTTAAGGTGGGTGCAGAGCTGCAAGCTCCAGCAGGTGAGGAGGAGGAGGAGGAGGAGGAGGAGGAGGATGTGTGTCTGTCTGTGCGGGCATGTTTTCTCTCCTGAAGGGCAGAACTATAACTATAAGGGGCGTTGGCTGGAAGTGCTTCCCTTTTTCTGCTCTAGTGCTTCTGTGTTAAACATGTGCAAAACAAAAAGACTATATCAGCAGTTCAGACCTACTTGGCATTGGATCCATTACTCCAGAAAAAAGTCCACAACAACATGATGGCATCCCTCTGGAGTTGCAATAATGTCTGACAGCAAAGCCCAGAGATAACTTATCAATAGCTAATAGCCTCAATAGACCAGAATGCACTGCAGCCCATGGCTGAGCCAAGCCTTTTTAGGGACTTCTTGCCATGTATTAGCTGATTTTTTTTAAACCATTGTATTTTATTGTATTTTTTTTTTTAGATATTGTCTGTTTTTATTTAGTATGCCATGGACCTTCTTGTTGTGTCCTTAATGAAATTATTATCATTATTGTTATCATTAAAGTAATAATTCAAATGCACATCTGTAGGGATATCTCCACTATATTAGATTGCCTAATACCAAATAATTTTTTTCAAAATTAGTTAAGATAAGATAAGATATACTTTTATTGACCCCGTGGGGACATTTTTCCTGGACTCCGTCCAACAACACCATCAACAACAATAATAAACGATTCCACACAAGACAGGGAAACCGTTTCACAGAAACAGATGTTTCAACACATACACAGTCCACGTACATAATGGCACATACTATCACACACACCATGGCAGGTATTGCACCCACGAAGTGCACTGCACTGTCAACCGTCTTGCCCATAATGCATAGACAATGGCCCAATATTACACAGATGCAACATATTGCCCTGTCCCAATTTAACATATTGCACTGTCCCTATTTAACATATTGCACTGTCCCTATTTAACATATTGCACTGTCTAACCATATGGCACTGTCCTTATGATAGCTTTATCTTACGAGTTGTTGAGAAGTTTAATAGACATCGGCAAGAATGAATGTTTGTAACATCAATAGTTATGTCGATTAGACGATTACCAAGGAAAGTACAGATATGTGAAGATGTATTTAGATACAGTATGAACACATTGTGCAGTAAAACATGTCACTTAGGGCTGCAACTAACTAACTAACTAACATTATCGACTAATCTATATATCATTTTTTTAATCATAGTCTATGTAGCATAGATAGAGCAGAAGATAATACTTTTTTAAAATAGCATCTTTTGTCCAAACAGCAGTTAAACCCCCCCAAAATTCAATTTATAGTGATATGAAACACATAAAGCAGCAAATCCTCACATTGGAAAACCTGGAACCAACAAATGTTGGAGATGTTTGATAAATTACTTAAATGATTATCAAAATTGTAGATGATACATTTCCTCTTGCTCTACTCATTGATAGATTGGCTCATCTCATTCAATGTCACTCATGAACAAACATTGCTTTTGATGCAGCCATTCAAAGGGAGATTTAATGTGTCAATAAATAAAAGAGAGAAATTACACAAATACATCTTTAGTGTGTGTGTGCACTTTATATATCCCGGGTTAAAGGGAATCCTCTATGTATAGACTAACTTGACCTGTGACGACCTGCTTGACACGCCGGCTATTTTTTCTTTCGAGTCAATGACAAGGCAGCTTTTTTTGTCAGCGTGTATAAATACACTCAAATTTGATAGCCTCCTGTCTCCTGTCTTTGTGATCCAGACATGCAGTTTGTATCTTCTACCTGGTGCTGCGAGCATTGGACACAGTGGAGGACGACATGACCATCCCTCTGGACAAGAAGGTTCCCATGCTGAATGATTTCCACACCTACCTGTACCAGGATGAGTGGTGCTTCACCGAGAGCCAGGAGAAAGACCGGCAGGTTCTGGCGGATTTCCCCACGGTTAGTATGCACTACATGGTATTACCACACAGTCTATGGGTGGTACATACTGTACAGTAGAAGGCAGGTACATTAGGCTCTCCAGGCTTAAATTACTCATGCAGACAGATTTACTGACACAATGGCAGCATAAAATACCATGTTGATGACCGAGTTTACTTTGTAAGTTGGTTGTCTAATATCTGTGATGGTATGTGATAGAAAAGTCTATAGTGAAATCAGATTAAAGGCTGTTATAAATCAGTAACTGTAATCTTCATGTGTACTTGCAACCCAGATATCACTGGAATTCAGAAACCTCGCTAAGGAATACAGAGACGTCATCTCGGATATCTGCCACCGTATGGGAGTAGGGATGGCTGAATTCCTGGAAAAGAAAGTGGGATCCATGAAGGAGTGGGACCTGGTAAATGTCAATGTTTATGTTAAGATAGCAGCAAACATGTTAGACATATTAGGACAGAAACATGTGTTTGAATGGCAATAAGAAATACATGTTTTAACAGCACAGACAGATCTCTGTCACTGTTTATGGTACCATAACATTAGAGTTAAGCAAACTGGCAGATTAGAGCAGAGATACTATTGTTTTGTCTAAAGGCCCAGACACACCAAACCAACATCAGGGAACTAGCGGCGACGAAGGCCGCCTGTTGCGTCGCCTCACGTCGACATACGTTCTGCGCCTGCATGAGAGGAAATAACTCTCCACACCAGCAGGCGGCGGTAGTCTGTATTTGTCATTCAAAAAGGGAAACCAGAAGACAGAGGACGGCAGATAAACAAGCCGTTGTTATGATACGTACATGAAACAAAGCGGCATTTGCCGACCATTTTCACACCACTCTCACTCACCACTTAGTTTCATCCCAGATGGCCATGTCGCTGTGAAAATATCCATGTATTGGAACGATCAGATGAGATGAAGATAAAAAATGAGAAGAGCCTTCTGTGTTTTTCCTCTTGACTTAACCCGTTGGCCTGCTTTCCTCACTTCTGTTTCTCTTCTCGTGCACTGATTCCTCTAAGTTGAACAGCCAATGAGAGTGATTTCTCTCACCGATGAGCTCCGCTGTTGATTCAACATGCTGAATCCACCTAAAAACCTTAGAGACGGGCAGACTATGCTGACCATGGGCTTGGTGTGTCAGGACCTTTAGGTTTCCATGGCTGGGAGTAAAATATGTTGTTATTGACAGCTTCATTCTGTCTTAATAATGCGTTCTCAGTCATTCTGGTATCTTACCACTCACTACGTAAAACATCCTATAAACCCCATGTCTTTGACTCTGACAATACTGTTGAAATGTTTCATTATCACCTTTGGATATTACAGTAACTGTGTGTTCAATCATCAGTCATTCATGTCATGCTGGGACTTTAAATTCTGACGCCATGTTGTCTTGTTGTCTCCTCTGCGCAGTATTGCCACTATGTGGCGGGGCTGGTCGGCGTCGGTCTGTCTCAGCTGTTCTCTGCGTCCCAGCTAGAGGACCCCGAGGTGGGGCGCGACAGTGAGCTGGCCAACTCCATGGGCCTGTTCCTCCAGAAGACCAACATCATCCGAGACTATCTAGAGGACACGCAAGTGGGACGTGCCTTCTGGCCACAAGAGGTAGGAACGCGTTCCTTTGTCCTGTTATGAGTGTGTTTGTTTTACCTGTGTGTCTGACCTGAGCCTCACGGTAAGGTAGCAAAAGCTTCAGAATACAGTCAATTCATTTCCATTGTGCATTATGAGACGTGTGTTAATATAACCTCTGGTGCACCTTTTTTATTCATTACGTGTGTTTTGAAGCAGCATGGTTGCATTGGAAAGTGAACTCCAGTGAATATATAGATTATATATAGATATTCTGTCTCTATAAATAGTATCAGCATGGAGAGTTGTGCCACACATGTCAGTCTTAAGGCCTTTACACACCGGAGGGGAGTGACGAATAAATGACAAGAAAATGCGAATGTCTAGGGCTTTTATTGTGAAAGGTAAGAATGGAAGGAGTGGATCTGGTCTGCGATGCCTTTGTCGAGGTTGAAAGGAAAGTCTGTCGTTCTGGTTCGGACTACATGGCCTTTGTGTACTGTTGTTTCATAAATATAGGCACAACTCAACCGATTCAACACATCGTGATTGGTTGATGCCTTTATTCATGGTGCGAAAGCTCCGAAATATCAACCTTTTTGTTGGAAAAAAGTATTCTGCTTTTTCATTCTGTGTGAGTACTCATGACAAAAACAACAGCTCGAAAACATATATTGGCGTGCAAATTAATTTGCACAAAAAAAGCCAGCCCCCCCGGTGTGTAAAGGCCTTTATGTAGATTGTGCCTCCTAATAAAAAGAGGAAGCAGAGAGAGAGTAAAAGAAAAACTCCTTTTCGTCAAGTAGCGCTCTTGTTGTTTAGAGATCTGCTGACTATTGATTTAAAAACACAGTATGTGATGTGTTAACATCTTGTGTCCCCGTGCAGGCTTGGAGTCAGTTTGCAGGTCGTCTGGAGGACCTGGCCCAGGCCGAGAAGCTAGAGTCGGCTCTCTCCTGTCTCAACCTGCTGGTCACCGACGCTCTGAAACACGTCCCGGACGTTATCGCCTACCTGTCCCGCCTGCGCAACCAGAGCGTCTTCAATTTCTGTGCCATTCCACAGGTATACACACTGATTCATCACTTCCTGTCTTTCAACAATATAGTGATTTATTTTGTATTTGTATGACATGATATTTGAACAGCACATTAGCATGCTGCTAGCATTTTATCCTCCCAATAGTTTCTCTTTTCAGATACATCAGTTAAATGTTCACACAGGGCCAACAGATGCAAGAGACACATTTATTTTCATTCATTTCTTGTCTTGACTATGTGTTTATCCTCTCCTGACCAGGTGATGGCAATAGCTACACTGTCGTCGTGCTACAACAACCCCAAGGTGTTCCAGGGAGTGGTGAAGATCCGAAAGGGACAGGCCGTCACACTCATGATGGAAGCCACCAACATGACAGCCGTGCAGACCATCATCGCCCAGTACAGCCAGGAGGTGGGTGTGTTTTTGTGTTTTGCTCTCCTACTTCCACCACATTGGTGCACTTTAACACAAACTCCCTTCCTCTCTGCAGATTTTACAGAAGGTCTCCCACACGGACCCGACGCGGGACAAGACCCTGCACATCCTGGCTCTGATCCAAGAGAAGTCCGCCCTGTCACAGTCCAGCTTCCCCTCCAGGACCCACCACCTGTCGCCTATGTACCTGTCTGCCGCCATGCTGCTCGCCGCTCTCAGCTGGCAGTACCTCAGCACCACCGCAGCAGCGCAGGCGCAGGGCACCGGCGACATGCCGGGACAGTGAACCCATTTACCCTCACCTTTCCTGGGGTGCCACGGACTCAGAAAGCCCCTTTGTCCACTCTGGAGGTCCGGTTCTCCTCTTGACTGGAGGAATCTGAAGCTTCCTTACTTTGCCCTCTTCATTATGGCCGTCACAGGACCATGGACATATTTAGTAGGGCTGCACAATATGAGGAAAATATGTGATAACTTTGTTGGTTATGGCGATGACAACTTGTGATAAATAGACAGATATTAAAGAGTACTCAGTTGTGCCCTTCTGCTGCTTTCAGTTTTTGCTGAAATAAAACAAATTGCTTGTTGAATTTAAAAAATGAAAAGAAATTATTTCTTTCGTGATGTTTTTATCGTGCAAGTTGACATCGCAATGACAATAAAACTATATTGTGCAGCCCTATTATTCAGACTATGGAGGGGTTCTGGTAACATGGCTGGTCTCTTTATGTTGTTTGATAGTGATTTCTAGTCACCCTGCATCTGGATAATTTATTAACAGAGTCGTGTGGTTATATTCACCAGCATAAATGGCACATTGAAACAATTCAGGGCGTTTTTGTTGTTTGCTGTTTATGTTGATTGTGTTCTTCTTTTTGTTTGTTTGATTTGTAACATGTTGACCCTTTGAATTGAGGGAAATTATTCAACATATTTGAACATTTTAAAGACAAAAAGTAGTCATTTTCCCTATCAAGGGGTGAAATGCACAGTACATGACACTGCCCATTTTAAGGATTTTGGGGAACACAGTCACCAAACTACATTAAGTTTTTGTTGTAATTTTGTGTCAAATCTTCATATTTTTCATGTCAAATTAAAGCTACTTTAATATTCCACTCGTTATGTTTCTACAGGAGAAACACTCACAGTCACACTAACTATGTTAGCGTAGATGACGTGGACAGCATCCACTCACGGCAGAGCTTCATTTCAACACTTGTATGTCTGCGTTCTTTCTGTTTCAACTCCTTTGAAGTAGGAGAAAAAGATCAGTGCATTTCCAAGGTAGCTTTGACATGGACTGTTTGAATAAGTGAGGGAGAACAAATGTAATTTCTTGTATATTTGATATCTGAAATAAATGCATATTGAGACAGCTAGCTAAAGTGTCCTTAACACAGCTTTGGTGAGTAGAAAGGCTAGCACAGAGTAACCTTGTACAGAACCAAAGGAGAGCTACAAACATTGCTATGTAATGTGACATTCTGATTTGTACATATTTGAACAAATAAAGAGGTGAAAGAATCTACACAGTCTGAGTGAAGTCATACTTTGATTTACAGCCTGTTGATTATAGTTAATGTTTCTATAGATTCCAGACTGTAAAATTATCTTTTAAAATTTTACAGCATAGTTGATTCATATATGGTGCTGTGCTTTGTTTTTGTTAGTTATATTTCTGACTGTATATGTGTGTACATACAGAAATCACAACTATGAAGCAAAATAATGAGAAGGTAAGATTTTCATAAAGATAAAATAAAAAGGGTTGCATTATGTTCTCTTTATCGTTGCCAGGTCATCATGTTAAGATCAACCGTCAACCTTTGGAAAGACATTTTTGTCAGTCACGAGATGTTTCATTACACAGACATGTGATTCCATAACTAGCTGCTTGTAAAAAGGACAGTAGAGGACTGCAGAGGACTGGTGTTTAGTTCAGAGAGAGAAAAGAGTGACCCAGAAGAACGTCCATCGAAACAGCTGCAACACAGGTAAAAGTTAAGACTTCGATTTTTGGGAGATTTTTTGTTTTTTCTTTTATTATGACTTCAATTTATATGTTTAATGATACTTGGTGTTTATAATATCTTTATATTTGAGTTGATTGTTAATAAGAAAAGACTTTAAAGAGCAGCTGCCGTTATAGATTACAATTTACAGTCTTTAATGCACTTTTTTTGCACATTTTTAAATTATAATTTACAGTCTTTAGTGCACATTTTTAGATTATAACTTACAATCTTTAATGCACATTTTTTCAATTTTTTTTTCAATTTAGTCTTTAATGCACATTTGTTTTATAATATGTACATCTGTTACTTTATGTACATATCTGTCACTGTTAATATAAATTCTGCTCACTGTACATACAGTATATAGACATCTTCACATGTACATACTGTACATAAATTATAACAGAAATGTAAAATGATTTCCATATTTTGAGAAGAAACAACAAGATGCTCCAGTGTGACCTAAATTACACTGTCATTGTCTTGTGATGCTCACGCTGAAATGTCTCATAAAACACTGCCATGTCTCATAAAACAGTAGCAATGAACATGTTACAGTCTAGGTGATAACGTTGAAGTCTCACTGTCAGCTTTTTTTGCAGGATGCATCCTCTGGCTCTCCTTTGTGTACTCGTGACGGTCTCCGTCACCTGGGCTCGACCTAACCTCCATCATGCCTCCTCAGAGATGATCGACCTTATCAACAGGGCCGGCACCACCTGGACGGTGAGTAGACCCAGAGTACTTCCTGTCTCTGCAGCATGTGGCCACCTGAGGAAACCTGTTTTCACAGATTGTGGTCGTGAATGCTGTGATTTCTGCTTTTTAAAACTCTGCTTCTTTTGCTCCAGGCCGGGGAGAACTTCCACAACATTGATACCAGCTATGTGAAGGGACTGTGTGGGACTATACTGAACGGAGACAAGCTGCCAGAAGTGTAAGTTTAACCATGTATGATGAGGGTGTGTGCACCATCTTATCTTCTTATCTGCAGTGCTCAGTGACCAGTGTCGTTTCTTGTTCAAGGGTTCACAGCACTGAAGGCATTGAGCTGCCAGACAACTTCGACGCACGCAAGCAGTGGCCCAACTGTCCCACAATCCAACAGATCAGAGACCAGGGATCCTGTGGATCCTGCTGGGTAAGATAGACCAACAAAATGTGGTTGATCAGTTGCTCTGTTGAGAGGAACCAAAAGAGAACTAAAGTGCATTTTAGAGATCATGGCCACGTTCCAAATCGCATATTCTTTATTTTTACTTTACGTACTGCAGCTGCTCTTATAAAGTACGTACTGTAGCATGCAGTATGCATTCAATTGGGACACACTTTAATAGGCGACTCAATCAAAAAGTCAGCACAACTACAAGCCAAATATACCTTTCTGTAGGCCTACACGGCAAGAATACTTAATTATACTTTTTGTAAGTATATCTCGATCAAAAGATTAAGTACAAGTAGGCCTATAAGCCAAGTATACTTAGACTTTTCTGTATACTTGTCAGTATAAGCCAAGTATACTTAAATTTCTCTGTATACTTGTCAGTATAAGCCAAGTATACTTAGACTTTTCTGTATACTTGTCAGTATGAGCAAAGTATAGTTATGTATACTTTTGTCAAGTATATCTCTGAGTACATAAAGTACATAAAAAGTAAACTGAAAGTATACTTTCTTGTTTTAAGTTGAAAAGAAGTATACTGATAGCACACTTGAATAAACTTCTTTTTGGTAAAGACACACTATTTCATCATAACACTGTGCCTTGAACTTTGATCCTCTTGCTCTTATGTCCACTGCGGCTGCACAGAGGATTGTGGGTCAGAATAGCCAGAAAAACATCCTGACTTACACACTGCAAAATGTGACAGGGCGTAGTAGGACATTCTGGTATTTTTGGCATACTGCATTTGACATACTATGTATTGGGACATAGTCAATCTTTTTCTGGCATACTAAATAGTACAGTAGTATGGATATTGGAACGCACAGATTATTCTTAAACCAGTGTTCCCCCTTTTTTTTTTATTTCCCACAGGCCTTTGGGGCAGCTGAGGCGATATCCGACAGGTTATGTATCCACAGCAAGGGTCAGATCTCTGTAGAGATCTCTGCTGAAGATCTACTGTCTTGCTGTGATGAATGTGGCATGGGGTGAGTACTTGTGTATTAAAATGAGTGTATTACAGGTCTTTTAAGAGGACGTCGAACAACAACCCTTGTGGTGTTTTTTATTTTCCTGTGGACGCAGCTGTTATGGTGGTTATCCCTCTGCTGCTTGGGAGTTCTGGGCAAAGAAAGGGCTTGTGACAGGAGGCCTGTATAACTCCAATGTCGGTAAGCTGATCCAAAAGTGTTAACTAAAATGGGTTTATAGAGCTTTTCAGCAAAATATTTACAGTCTGAGCTGAAACTGATGGCGTGTTTGACAGGCTGCCGACCCTACAGCATCGCTCCCTGTGAGCACCACGTGAATGGGACTCGTCCTCCGTGTCAGGGTGAAGGAGAGACTCCTAAGTGTGAGCAGCAGTGCCTTGATGGATACTCGCCATCCTATCAGAAGGACAAACACTTTGGTACAGACTCTAAAGTTATCTATTTCCCCCCAACCTGCAGTCACTTCTCTGTCATACATGGTCTTGTTTCTATTGTTTCCTGTGTCTCCATCTTCAGGTAGACGCACATACAGCGTCCCGTCCCAACAGGAGCAGATCATGACCGAGCTGTACAGCAACGGGCCTGTGGAGGCAGCTTTCTCTGTATATGCAGATTTTCTGCTTTACAAGGCTGGTGAGGCTGGTTAGACTTTGTTGCCACATAAGCTATACAACTCTGTATATACAACAAACTGTATACTGCCTGCACACAAACGTCTCCTCAACACATAGCAGCACACACACAAGCAGGAAAAGTAATTTATTACATATGAAGCAGTTTCACTTCATCTCAGAATGAAAATCAACTTGAAACCTGCTTTAACCTGCTTTATTTTCAACATACAATCCATGTTTGCTTATCTGTCTCCCAGAGTTTAATCCTACTTTAGTGGTTCCCGACCTTTTTGTTCAGTGACGCCTTAAAATGAAGCAAAATGTGACCCCTCATCACATATTAAGGCCTTAGTGTGGACGTGAGTGGTGAGCAGTTCAACCAAAGAGTGATTTTTCCTTCTCAGATTGTTTCATTTGAAGGATTTGCACATGTCTGATGACATAAAAGTATTTTGTATTTCACAAAAAAACACAAAAATTAAGAAAAGGTAAACATAAATTTGCATAACTGTCCTACAACATAGAGTTGGCCCTGACCAATTTGGCATCCTATTATAAGTTTTTAGTTGGTGCCCGTTGCATTGCAGCTAATTCCACCACAAATGATTGTGTTCATACACTCACACAGAAACTGCTTAGCTTTATGTCTTTGAGATTAAGATGAAAAGAAAAACTGCATTTCTCAAAATTATGTTGTAGGTTATTCCCCAAACACCTGAATAGTCTTTAATGAATTTAAGGTGGGAGTAACTGATGTCAACTCTAGCTATTTATTAAATTAGTGAACGTTACTATCATCCAAAGTAAGCTAGTAGCACTCTGCTTCAACACTATGCAATAAATAAACTATTCATTCACCACATTATCTCTGTTTTTTCCCAGGTGATGTTGCTATTTAATAGGCTATGTAGTTATGTTGTCGCGGGCTTTCTTTGTAATATTTTGAAATAATAGTATTAGTAAAAATAGTAAAAATCGTATGTTGTCTTCCCTCATTTGGGGCGCCCCTATGAATGAATGGCTCCCCTATAGTGCTCGCCTATACCGCCTATGCCTAGGGCCGGCTCTGCTACAACATAGTGATTTTTGGCAGGTTGACTCTCAATGTTTTGATGCTGAAGTTACTTTGACACATCGCCAATCTAAAAGCATATTTTATTCTTAAATAATTATATTATATTATATAATATAATATAAAATATGTAGTAAATGTGTTAAAATGAGTAAAAAACCACCACTTGTTGTCCTTTAAGCCCTGTGTTATTGCACTCAATGTTACACTGTAGGTGTGTACCAGCATGTGACAGGGGAGATGCTGGGCGGTCATGCCATCAAGATCCTCGGTTGGGGAGAGGAGAATGGGACGCCATACTGGCTGGCTGCAAACTCCTGGAACGGTGACTGGGGAGATAAAGGTACCAGGGTTTGGGACATCATGGTTCTTCTTGGTCACATAATCTGGTAATGTGGTGAGCGATATGGTAAAAAAGGTGTAAATCATGTTCTTGTGTCTTCTCATTTCAGGTTTCTTCAAGATCAAGCGTGGAAATGATGAGTGTGGTATTGAGTCAGAGGTGGTGGCAGGGATCCCACTCAACTAGATTAAATGAGTCCTAAAGACCTTTGTTGCATTTAAAAGGCAAATATTGAGAGATTTCCTGTAATCAGCAGAATAAATTACACAACATGGTGAAACAAGACCTTTTGTGCTTGCTTTGTTATTGTTCTAAATAAATCATTATGTTTAGCTCCAGGTTCTTTCCCTATGAGCTACACAGTCTTTTCACAGCTTCACAAAGGCATTTTATGGTCTGTAATTAAAACAAGTTATCTAAAAAGGTACAAGTGGTACGTTTTGAGTGAAACTGTATTTGAAACTTCAGTGTAACATCTTTGACATGGAGCCCAGTCAGAGCAGTTGTCCCCACGGACATATCAGATTTTGCCGGTGTCTCCCTCCGGCCGCGGTCGGGAGGCTGAGGCAGGAAAAGCCAACACTAGGATCAGTATTGATTCATGGAGCGACCTTCGTCTGGTCAGCTAACATTACTGCCAAGCAGGTGAAATATAGAGTGATATTGTGGTTTTAGCTGACGTGTGTCGCCTCACTGTTGTGATCGATGCTCGTTCATGTCTATTTAGAGCGAGCACAAGCGCGAGCCCGACACTGACTTTCGTTGACTTCACGGCCACAGGTGTTCGCTGTTAACAAGCATTTTTATGAAAGTTACAAACAGTCCCTTTAAAGGTTGCTGACCCCTGGTCTACGGGGACAGACTGTATATATATATTTTTTTATTATTATTATTGTGTCATGCATAAATAATATGCCCAGCCTAAACAGACTTAAAAGACACCATTATTTAGAAAATAAAGAAAAGACAAAGGCCGAAACCAGAGTACCAGTATAAATACACCTGTGGCCATTAAGTCAACGAAAGTCAGCGTCGGGCTCGCGCTTGTGCTCGCTCTACATAGACATGAACGAGCATCGCTCAAAACAGTGAGGCGACACACGTCAGCTAAAAGCACAACATCACTCTCTATTTCAGCTGCTTGGCAGTAATGTTAGCTGACCAGACGAAGGTCTCTCCATGAATCAATACTGATCCTAGTGTTGGCTTTTCCTGCCTCAGCCTCCCGACCGCAGCCGGAGGGAGACACCGGCACCCGGTAGGAGACGATAACGTTTCTCGCTGCGGAGCCCCGTCACTTCACAAGACACGGAAAACCTCTGTTGGTCTGGAGGACCTCTAATAATATTTTATTTATATTTTATATTATTTATTTATTTATTTTTCTTAATTTTAATTTTAATTTCTTGTATTTATTTATTTATTTTCCTGCATGTCCGCTACTGCTCCACACTCCAGTCCAGTAGGTAGTGTAGTGATAATGCTCCTATAAGCTGGTTGCCAATAAGCACCAAAGAAGCAGAAGAGGAAGCAGAACAGCGCATGTGCAGTAGTGCACTTCTCTATTTGTAGTCGTGTCTGTCTCTCTGGATGCCCTCTCTCATCCTACATCTATAGATCCATGGTAAAGCCGGACCGTAGAACATGAGGCGGACTTTGACATTGGAGGTGTCTCTTTAAACATACGAAGCAGGAAGCAGCAGGAAACACCGGGCAGGTGGATTTACCGGTGGATTACCGCTTAGTTCCCATCACCGGCAGAGGTGATGGGACGTGAAGGAGGAGCTGTAAAACATCTTTAACGTTAGCTGGTGGTGATGAAGGCAGGTTGTCGCGCATTACTGTAACTAATAACTATATATATATACACGTCTGTTGTCTGTCCCCGTTGTATCGGCTTTGAAGGAGTCATTTATCGTTACATTACCGTCAGCTAGACCCGGTTAGCTCTCTACTGCAGCTAACTATGCTTTTATCACATTTGGAGCTATGGAGAACATATTGGGAGTGTGTTTCCAGACCTTACACGGTGTTCATCTGCTCCCTCACGGCCGCACTGTACTATCTGTGGGGCCGCAGTTGTCAGGTCAGTCACTGGGGGAAAGGTTTGCGCTCATTTCTTTATTATGAAATGTTATTTCTTATCTTTATCTTATCCCTTCTCCTTTTTAGGGTTATTCTACTCATTTTGTTGACTGTGATTTCATTTAATTTCTTTTCTTTTCTTTCTTTTTAATAATTAAAACATATTTTTATTTATTTATATTTATTAAATATGTATTTATTATTATTTTTGGATTTTATCTTAGTCTGCTCCATTATATTTTCTCTTTTATTTTTTCTTAATTATATTTTTATATTACTGTTTTTTTTAAAAAATATTTTCTTATTTAATTTTTATTTTTATTTGATCTCAGTCTACTTTAAGGTTTGGGGTCATTTTTTATGCTATGTTATCTTATGTTATCTTTATCTTATCCCTTCTCTTTTTTTAGTTTTATTCTACTCATTTTGTTAACTGTATTTTCGTTTTGTTTTATTTATTTATTTTCCTTTTATTTTTTCTTAATTATATTTTCACATTACTGTATTTTTGAAAGAAAACATATTTTCTTATTTAATTTTTATTTTTATTTGATCTCAGTCTACTTTATTTTTTTTATTTTTAAAATTTTTTTTTTTATTAAATATTTATTTATTATTTATTTTGTATTAATTTAATTTAATTTAACTGTATTTTTAAAAATATATACATATTTCTTTATTTGATCTCAGTCTACTTTATTTTATTTTATTATATTTTTCAATATCTCTTTTTAAAAGTTTTTTTAATCATTTTGTTCAAGCTATCTTTATTTAACACACCAGAAGAAGAAAAAATCCTACTATGACCTCTTGAGCTATGTAATATGTATGGTTAATATATGAATATATTATATATTAGCATAATGTTACTGTACTTTGTTCTACAAAATTGAGGGCATTTTAACACAGATTTGATTAATATTATGTTTAGGCCTGCAACTAATGGTTAATTGCTAAGTAACACTTTATTCTAACATCTATTTGGCAATTATAACCAGCATATAAACAAGTCATATAACGCACTATATCGTAGTCATAAAGAGATTTAATCTAATTTTCTAATTGTATATCATAATAAGCATCCATAAATGGTGTATAAAGCGGTAATGAATGCTTGATAACATCATTAACATAGTTGTAATCATATCTTTTTCAGCTTTTAACACATCTACTGTTTTAACCATTTTCTTTCAACTTTATATGCAAGTTATTGATCTCTCGTAGGACGAGTTATACTTGTTGACAACTAATAAACACTTAAAAAAATTGTAGGGAGGTTGAAATAAAGTGTTACTGGTTATTTTCATTATTGATTAATCTGCTGATTACCTTTTCAATTAATCCATTTTTTGGTTAGGCTACAAAATATAAAAAAAATTGTGAAAAATGCCCGTCACAATTTCTTGAAGCCCAAAGTGATGCCTTCAATGTGAGAAAAAACACCAAACGTTTACATCTTCTGAGAAGCTGGAAACTGCAAATGTTTGGCATCGTAACTTGATAAATGACTTACTAATATTCATTCAATTTTCAATAATTTGGTTATCTGTCTCAGTATGTTGGCTTAATACCACATAATACTCATGCTGTATGTTTTGTATGTGTTATAGTCCAGATATCATGGGCTAGTTAACTACTATAACAAAACATATACAGTATTATGAATTTCATACGACATGTTCTTATATTGTAGAAAATGTTTGTTTTTCAGTTTTTGTAGAACACTACTGTTTACCACATACCTCCATACCTCTCATACTATCTGCCCTTCCCCAGCTTGTTTTGCATAAATTCTTGTTTGTAACACAAGTACTAATTACAAGACACCTGTGTTTTGCCTCTTTGTCTCGATTCCTCTCAGACGCCAGCCCTTGTCTCAAGCACGGCTTTCAGTGCATTCCTCCACAAGCACTGTCCTGTGGTGGCTGAGTGCTTCAGTCCCACTCCCTGGTGCTGGGGAGGCCGCGTTCAAACCCTCGTCTGTGCCATCCTCAAGTCCAGACCCCCCGTCACTTATCGCAAGTAGGATGAACCTCCTGCACAAGTTCCCTTTATGTTCCTTTTGCTGTTTGACGCAGTCAACCTGTTATCGTTCTACCGGTCTACCGTTTTATCGTTCTATCTTTTATAGTATTTAAGTTCATGTGTTCTAGTAATCGTCCCTTCATCCATTCAGTGAGCTGATCCGTACGGTTGATGGTGGTCAGATCTCTCTGGACTGGGTGGACAATCGGGACAGCGCGACCTACCCAGAATCCTCTACCCGCCCCACAGTACTGATCCTCCCAGGCCTCACAGGCAACAGCAAGCAGTCCTATGTGCGCCATGCCATTATCCAGGCAACCCGCCACGGCTACAGGTCCGTTGTGCTCCTCACTTATCTCCCTCTTAAATGATAAAATTCTTTATCCGTGTGCCAAAATCAGAAGTGAAATGTGAATTTAATATTTCCAGTAGCTGCTGTGGCTGTTTTTATAGATGTTTTCTTTCCTAGATGTGTGGTCTTCAACAACAGAGGGCTTGGAGGGGAAGAGTTGTTGGTAAGTACAACTAGAGATACTTAATATTCCTGCTATTTCCACCTTTTTTTTTTAAAGAATAAGACAGGATATTCAGTATTTTTGTTATGGTCAACAAATCCCATGAAAAGACGAAAATCAACAATGAATTGAGCAAGTATTGGTCTGATATAGCTTATGCTGTACGTCTGTACCATAGATCTCCATTGTTGTTCAAAAACTATTAAAAACACATCAATGAGCTGAACTGTTGAATTTGGGGTGACGTATTCCTTTAGAAGGATGAACATGGGCACTGTAGTTTAATTTTAGTCAAACATAGACCGTCCTGTTTCTGTAAATACTCACTAGAAAAGAGGTTCCCAAACTTTTCAGACCACATATCACTTTTGCTAAAAACTAGATTTCCCAGCTGTTTAAGAAAATGACATTGCCTTTTTAAAAAAGTTTAACTATATATTTGTGTCCCATTTTTAAAGATTTACATCTTCAGTAGGAACAAAGGGAACTTTAAATACTGCAGTCGGGCAGGGTATTTGGAACTAAGGCAAAGTTGGTTTTGGTCTTTTCGCTGGATTTTTTTGAGACAATAAGATGAATATATGATGACGCCAGCTGTAGTAGCAGTTCAAACACAAAATCTGGCACTTAAACACAGCATGTAACGCTCCTCCTCTGTCCCTCCGCTCGCTGCAGACACCCGTCACCTACTGTGCTGCCAATACCGCAGATCTTGAGTGTGTGGTGCACCATGTCAAAGGAGTCTACCCACATGCCCCTGTGCTTGGTGCTGGTGTGTCTTTGGGAGGGTGAGTTGGTGCATGTTGTAATGGTTTCCAACTGCTTGCTTTCCTCTGTTATCAAAAAGTTATTTTATGGTCAAATTTATCCTATCTGTGTTTCCTTTCTCTGTCTTCACCCTGTACAGCATGTTATTATTAAACTACCTGGCCCGTAAGCGCACAGAGTCAGGGATGGTGGCGGGTTTCACCATCTCAGTCCCCTGGAACGCTATGAAGTCCGCCGCCTCTATGGAAGAACCACTCAACTGGCTGCTCTTCAACAGATACCTCACCAACGGCCTGTGTCATGCTGTCACCAGGTCAGATAAGTCGCAATTTCATACATTCCTGAATTTAATTTAACAATTTGGCGTTGACTAAAAAACAAAAAAACATCTGTTTGTCACAGGCACAGGAAGGTTCTGGAGAAAGTAGTGGACATTGACCATGTCTTAAAGGTATGGCTCGTTCTTTACATTTTGCTTTTCTGTCATAGTTTCTCATCTCCCTTCATGTGTGATTCCTCTTCCTTTTCATCCCGTCTCTTCTAGGCGCAGACTATCCGTGAGTTTGATGAACGCTTCACCTCTTTGCTGTTTGGTTATAAATCTTGCACGGACTATTACCACGATGCCAGCCCGGACCATAAACTCCCCAACACAGCAGTTCCCATCTTGTGTCTCAACGCTGCTGACGACCCCTTCTCTCCCCAAAATGGTGAGTAGACAACAGGAGAAGATGAACGTTGTGTCAGGCTTGCGGTTTCTGATGTAACTTTTCACTTAATTAACATTATTTTTGTGATCAGTTCTATGAATTCTGGGTGACCGCCAGATGTTATAGTAAAATGGAGGTGCAGTGGTGTGTGTGTGGGTCTAAATGCATGTTAAGGATTTGTGAAGGGGATGTGTTTTTAGAGCTGCAACGATTAATCTATTAGCTGTCACCTATTGAATTTATAGCCAACTATTTTGATGATCGATTAATCGGTTTGAGTAATTTTTGGAGAAAAAGAAGTCCAAATTCTCTGATTCCAGCTTCTTAAATGTGAATATTTTCTGGTTTCTTTACTCCTCTATGACAGTAAACTGAATATCTTTGAGTTCTGGACAAAACAAGACATTTGAGGATGTAATTTTGGGGCTTTTGGAAACACTGATCAACATTTTTCATAATTTTCTGACATTTTATAGACCAAACAACTCATCGATTAATCGAGAAAACAATCAACAGATTAATCCCCACTGAGCAATAGACGTCTTTTCAGCATCACCTCTGTGTGTGAAGTTGCTCTTGGTTGCTCTGTGGTTAATATTTCTGTCCCCATGCTACAAAAGATGTTTTCTATCTAATGTTTTAACATGGCTAACTCACTAAATCTTTTTTTAATGTATTTCCTCAGCCTTCCCGTTGACCATAGTCCGGAGCCTGCCTAATGTCGCTCTGCTGCTGACGGCCTACGGAGGACACATCGCATTCCTGCAGGGTCTGTTTCCCTGGGGTGAGAGCTACATGGAGCGCCTGTTTGGTCAGTTCGTCCAAGCCGCCTTTGAGCACCCTAAAGACATCAAGAAAGCGTGTTGCATTAAGGACGAACAGAGCAGCGGATCATCTTCCACCCACCTGACTGAATACCAGGACGACTGCTAGCGGAAAAAGAATATGAAGTCACTGGCATCATAGCAGCAAAACAGCAATTCACAAAAAATGCATTGCTCAGCTTTGCATGCCGTTATCTAACCACTAAAATGTTGTGTCTCCTCCATGTTTGGACAGAGAATGACCGACTGTATTGTACAATCACATGACCTCACTGCAACTATGCTATCTACCTCCTCATCTTCTCAGGTTCAGCTTTTAATTAATGAGCAATCAAAGAAGGTTTTAAAAAAGAAGTCCAGAGCTACGTTGAAGCCTAATATTGCATCAATACACAAAATACTAATAATATATTAGTTAAAAAAAAAAAAGTCAAAAGACTATAAATTGCTTTTAATCTTATTGTTTCTCCCACACGCCGTCCCAACTTCACATGAAGCTCTGTAGTGTGTTGAAAAGAAAATGCACAGTTATTCCCTCTTAGAAAACGAGCGCTTGGACTTTGGACACTCTGTGAGAATGTTATTTAAATTGAAATGAATTTAATGTGAAAATTGGAACACTTTTTCCTCATGCACTACTTTGGTTTTGCAAGACTTGTTTTTCTTCGAAGTGTGCAACATTCCTTGAAGGATTATACTTCCCCACGTCTCAGCCCTGCGTGCATGATTTGTATACAATTTCTCAACGCATACCATATTCTGAGGCAATCCTGCTGACAGCTCAGTTATTAGAGCTGTCAGTTTCAACCTAAAAAAACATCCACGCAGCAGGAACAAACATATCTGCCATGAAGAAAAAGAATTTGTAAGATAGCTTTTGATTTTAAAACAAACAAAAAAAAAAGAATTGTAAAAGCATTGTATGCTTGTATATGCTTTTCGCAGTGTGCTTGGTTGCAATGTAAATGATGCACATGTACATCAATATGAAGTGAATGAGCCGACACAATGTAAAAAGCACTTCAGGCATTGTATGTACTAATAATTTAATAGTGAGTGGTTCTGAGTTTGTGTGTTGTAATCTGCCTTTAGTTTGTCACTGACGCACATTGTAGTTTGAGGAATGGGCGATAGACAAAAGAATGTCTATCACGTCTGTATCGTGGCCACTCGCAGTCCACATGATGATTATTTGATGTGTAGTTTGTATTGAATTGCTGATTTGAAGCAGGTCAGTAAGTGTACTGAATGTCTTTTCAAATCAGTCGAGAATATGTAGAAGGATTTTATTGTTTGTGCATCACCAATAGTGCACTGATGATACAACCACACCATTTTAAAAATACCAATACCAAGGTATTATTCATTTATGTCATTATTTACCAGAAGCTACAGCTGTTTGACTCTCAGATCAAGATTATAGCAGCAAATGTTGCTAATTGTTGGCATATTGAGTGTATTTGCTCATCAGCTCTTTGCAGATCTTCACCACTTTCACTTGCCTTTTAATTGCTGTGTATTTCTTAATGGACAAATGCTTTTTGGTTGTTTTCAGTTTCATTTCTTTATGAGCTGTGTTTGCAATATCAGTTAAGATTGTTACTCTCTTCACCTGAAAGAACTTTGGGCATTATGGACTATCTATTTGGGTTTTTGTTTGTTGAATTACACTTGAATTAAAGAATGACAATGATACAGATTTTAATCTCAGTTTTATGATTTTACATCTGGAAGTGATTGTAAACTGAAGATAAAATGAACTCATTCGCATCGGTGTCTGTGGTCAATAGACCTTCTCATATTTGACAACATAAACAATCTAAATGGGCCCTTATTATATTTCCTGTTGCAATGTTTGTTAAAGCAGCAGTAGGTAGAAAAATGGAGCAAATATGATTAAAAAAGGTCACTATATCCTGACAGTAGTGCATGAGAAAGGTAATCTGAAGAAACCCATGTGCCTCTGTGTCCTCCAGTGTCCTCTGGTGCTCCTAACGGCATCTGCAAGATTTCACAGACCGGAGGAAAACAACCAATCAGAGCCGAGCTGGAGCCTGCCGTCTCTGAGCAGCTGTCAATCACTCCCAAGCTCCGATCAAACGGTCAAACTAGGCAGCACTGATCAAATATGAATCAATATTATGTTACTGTAATGCCTATTTATGCCTCAAATGTTTTCAGAAACATCTTGTAGTGTACTGTTAAGCTGTAAAATCAGAAAGTTTGTGACCCGTCAGCCATGTTGAGAACAGTTGAAGAAATACCAAGCACCGCCCACCAGCCGGAGCACAGCCAATAGGAATGCTCTCTCTGAAATTACCTGTGATTAACCAAAGTCTCCCGTCACGGGCTAGTATTTTTAAAGCCTGAAAACAGAGCCATGAGGAGGTGCAGAAGTCTAGTTATCTCTCAGAACATTTTTCAATTATTACATATTTAATAATTAATTAACAATTCAATTATTCTGAAAGGTTATTATGGAATTTTTGATGCCAAAAAATAAACGGCCTACTGCCACTTTAATGCAGTAGCTGACAGGAAGTAAACTTGGACCAAAGCTGTTGCCCCTAGCAACAGAATGGCAATGAAAAGGTCCATAGCAACCCGTAATCCATCCTGGGTTTGTTGTGATTAACAGGTATCACAGTGTTGGTCCTATAATGGAAAAATGTCATAACACGTCACATGCGCCGCCTGTCACCGAGCTCCCTCCGGTTCCACAGCTGCAATCCGAGAACCTTTTTATCTCTGGTCTGCGGGGTCGTTAATGTCGTTGATTAACCAGGCACGGTATCAATAATTAACTGCGAACAATAAAGGCCCACACCCTCTGTCACAATGCGAACCCTTCAGCCTCATTTAGATTCATTTAATGACGCTGCGGCCTGGAAAACATCCAGTGGCATTTACGCTGTGGAAAAATGAGAACCTAATGAAGTGGGCACTCTCGAACTCCGGCAGATCTAATCAGAGTTGTCCTGGTTGCCCTCGGCTTTGATAATTTCCCTGTCAGTTATGTGAAGGCGCTCTCTGTGATCACACTGTAAAGAGATTGTCTTTGAAAAACTGTTCTTTTGTCCTCGGTTTATAAAAATATCAAGGTGGAAGAAAGTGTTTCAATTCATTTCCCCCTTTCTGTCATCTTTTACAATGACTTTCTCATTGTTCACTTACGCCTCCACTCAGGTATTTGTCTTAATACGTCAGCAGGCAATAATATATCACTGCTAAATGTCACAGAAATAAAAAAACACAATATGTAGATTCATTGTTTGAGAGACAACAATAATGCATTGAAATCACACACAAAACAAATTGTATTTTTAGGAATTTAAGCATGATTTTTACCCCCCAACTTCAGCTTTATCTCTCCAGTCCATCCTCCTCCTCCTCCTCCTCCTCTTCCTCCTGCCTGTATACCTCTACCTGGTGTGATGGGAGGAGCCTCAGGTCATCGTTAATGATTCAACACCAGAGCTGCTGAGATTGACAGATAGAGAAAGAGCAGGAAAGATTGAGAGAGAGAGAGAGAGAGAGAGAGAGAGAGACGGAGAGAAGTAAAAATAGTAAAAGCTGAAGAGCAGACATGGCAATGTAAGCTGGGAAAGTGTGCGGCGGTAGAAGAGGAAGAAGAAGAAGAAGTAATGCTAGAGAGGTTGCAGGTGTGTCTGGGGGTCAAGCACGTCTCAGATATTGAATACACTTCTTCTTTGGATCTTGTGAGCAGTTCAGAGTGATTATTTGGCTCCTATGGTCCATGTGGCCTTTATAGGCTGGACAGACACTCATCTACTCTCCTGATCCACACACACACAGCCTGCAGGTGAGTGGGACTCACTGTCTGTCTGTCTACATATCACATGTCACTGTGACTCTGAGAGTTGGATGTCAGGATGTAAGAGAGGACTGCTTTCATCAAGTGCAAATTCTTACCTTTACAGGCTTGTAAACAGCAAAATACACCTGTTTATTCATGGCCTCCTTCATTGAGGTGCAGTTGTTGCCATCATAAGTAAAAAGATGTGCAGGTGCCAGAAAGCCCTAACATCCAGTAAACACACCGCCAGACTGGACACATGCTCTCTCCAGGTTTCTATTACAGAGCATCTTATGAGAATTCAGCTGTAGTTACACTTGGCCATGAATTAGTAATGAGGCAGTATGGAATGTGCAGCATGTTGCTGCTTGTGTTAGTATAATAGTGGTCAGTCCAGCATCATGTTCCTCCTGTGCAGCTGATAAGCCACTCTAAAAATAAGTTTAAAAAAAACAATGAATACAAGAAGTTTTCGCTTCTAATAAAAAAAAAAATCAGCCAATGAAACAAGTGAAAATCTTGGTAAAATTTCTTGAAATAAGATGCAACATTTAGGCATTTCAGGCTAAAAAAAGAAATCTTGAAATTAGCTGTATTTCACTAGTATTATGAAGAGCTGTGTGTCATAATAATCCTGTAATGCTCAAAAGTAGTATTTCATCACTTAACAAGATATTCAAGATGTCTAAAAACTAATTACTGAAATGTTATTTGTAAGGTGACTGTGTCTTATGTTCAGTGTTATGAGATATTTTGACTAGTAATTATTAGACAAATATACTTGGTAAGATTTTGCATTTTTGCAGTTCCTGTTATTTAAATTGTCTCTGCTAATTCCCGTTCTCTCCCGTTGTCATCTACTGGATGAATCGCTGCTTATGCGAATGCTTCCAAAAGATCATTGTCGCAAATATGCGTCAAACTTGACAGTCTTTAAGAGACATATCTCAGTATTTTGTAACCATTGCATCATCTAAATAAAATAATAATAAAACAACCAGCAGCGGGCAGCTTCTTCTGGGATCGCTGTTTCCAGTCGCCCCAGGCTGACAGAGTTAAACTAAGAGAGGTTTTCCCTTCATTAAATGTTGACAAGCAGGCACTAAAGGTTATCATCCCAATCTGCCCCAGTTGTCTCTTTATCGATGCGAGTTCCTAGAAAGCTTTCGAATGACGTTTGTTCACAGCTCGGCAGCTTAATAAAACTCCCTAAGGCAAATTTGACTTTCTAGTATGTAGTTACACATTTGTTGTCGCCATTGTGTTCCTTGTAATGACCTGCAACACGGGGCCTATTAACTCCTGGCACTGCAGCTGCAATTGTTTTACGTGCTGGACGAGATTATCACATTGTTTGTTGATAGTGAATCATTGATGTCATGGAAAATATCACAATGTAGGTGACCGCTGTAAAGATGTTTTTTTTATCCAGCTCAAAGAATCAACCTTCAGGAGCCATTTTATATCTTTTTCCGTCGCAGTTTGTTGGGCGGTTGCTCAGTGACTTTATGATTTGCTTGAACATCATGTCTAATCTCAGAGCTGTCCAATGTTCAGGGTGAGGCAGTGGTAACTAGGGGGTCACGTGATGAGCGAGAGTAACCTTGCGTTTGTATTGATTGTAATGTTTGGCCTGTCATTAGAGGCGTCTTTCCATTAACAGCTAAATGAAAATAGTGGTTGAGGGCTTATGCACACGGATCATCTACATGGCGAAAAGATAGTGAATGGTGTGTGGTTAACCTCACGCAGCAGTGCTAATGAATCTGTGCCAATTCATTTGTTTGCATGCACACATATCTGTGGCCCGGTTTGTTCCACTCTCAAACTTAGACACTTAAATTATACAGCTCTGCATGTAGAAGGTCTGCAAAGTTACAAAGCCCAAAGTCCATGCAACATTCTTCTGTAACGTGGTAATGTCACCAAGTAACACATTTGCATAATACCTACCTAGCGGCTAGTTTGGCACACAAAGCTAGTTAGAGTGGGGCTGGAGTGGAGTCCGAAGAGTTTGGTTCAGTCGACCAATCGCAACCGAGTGGGCCAGCTGACCAATCAGAGCAAACTGGGCTTTTTTCCATAGGGGGCGGGAGCTCAAACAGAGCGTTTCAGACAGAGGGTGAAAAGAGGTGCTGCAGCAAAGCCGGTATGAGAAAAATAAAGTGTTCTTTGAACATTAAAGCATGCAAACATGTTCTCATAGAAGCCCAAAATACAATTATGCACCTGAAAAATACGCATAATAGGTCCACTTTAATGCCACACATTATTGTAAAAGCACAGAGAATAAAGAAATACACATACAGCCTGCAATAAGTGAGCTAATAAGGCAGGTTTTTGTACTATTTTGACAGGTTCTGTGCCACTATCAGGTGCAGTAATAGATCTTTAGCACTAAGCTGGCAGGGTGTGACAGCATTCAGAAAGCACCCTGTTGACTGTCCATCATTAGTCTGCATTATTCAGCGGGGCTCTTGCTGTGTGCAGGCAGTGGAGTAGAGTTCAGTGCCTTGTGAAAAAGGCATCCAGTATAGTTACATACAGTTGAAATATGATATCTGGGGCTCCACACATATCAGCATGTTTGGTAGGCTACTGTATTTTATGTCTGTGTTCAGAGGCATCATATAAACTGCCTGTTACTGATTGTGCTGCAATTTATCTTCACTCTATCGATTCCTCCCATATATCTTTACTTCTTTGTGTATTTTTTTCATTGTAGTCATGGAGAAGCAACTAGAGGACCTGAGGCAGCAGCTAGAAAAACAATGTATGATCAACCACGAGCTGCAGAGGCAAAACAAAGACCTGGGTGAGTACAATCATAACTATATCGCATTCAAGGAACAGTTTGAAACATTTCAGGGGATCTAATAGCAATTAATATTCATAACTAGGTTTTCATTAGTTTATAATCACCTGAAACTAAGAATCGTTGTGTTTTCATTAGCTTAGAATGAGTCCTTCATATCTACATGGAGAGCGGGTTCTCTTCACGGAGTCTGCCATGTTGCTCTGCCATGTTTCCACAGTAGCCCGGAACGGACTAAACCAAACACTGGCTCTAGAGAGAGCCTTTCACGTTTTTACGTTACCTGAAGTCCACTGTTGTTCTCCGACACGCTTGTGAAACAGCGGTAACGTGAGTTGCAAAACTGTGGTCTGTCTGATTCCCGTTGCTCCTAAAGTAGTGTTATTATGGTAAAGATGGCCTCTGAGCGAGACAAACGGTGTTACCGCGGTTTTGCACTCGGTGGCTCACGTTAGCACGGTCTTGGAAATGGAGGGGTGAGCAGAGGGGTACTCAGTTGGTTGCAATCTGCAACCAATCAACTAGATGCCACCAAATCCTATACACACTGTCCCTTTAAAGAGTAACTTCAAATTAGACCACAACCAACATCACAGCTGGGTTGTGACCACATCCAGCTGTGATATACATACAGTAGCGATGCACTATAGCACGACTTTACATCACTATTTTACAGTGAGCTGATTACATTTTGATACATTTTAGAGATTGTCATAATATATCAGCATGTTCCTTGTGATGTTTTGTACATTGAATATATTTTTTCTGCTTTTATCCTCATAGAACAACGACTGCAGGAGAAAGAAAAACTTTTGCAGGAGCTACATGGTCAGTATCATGATCTTGGTAAGAGGCCAACATGGGCACCAGCGGCAGGGACTCACACACACACACACACACACACACGTGAACGAGGCGACCTTTGATTCATCATTCAGTTATTTACAGCAGTTAACCCTCCCTTTGCGTTCCTCTGTTTGTCTGCCTCAGATTTTCCCTCTCAGGGCGGTAATGAGATTGAACCGGAGGTCAGGAAAAGCCGTGCGGCTGTCATTGCCTCCGAACCGATCCCAGAGACCCTGGAGATTACACGCAAGAGGGTGAAGAAAACTGTCAGGTTGGTAATCAGTACTGCTGAAGACACACAGAACATCCGTTTTAAGTAAGACTGCACAGGATTTTTTCATTTGCCGTTGTGGCAAATCCGATCTAATTACCTCTCCTGCACATGTCAAACACCTAAATAATGTATAATGGGTATACATGTTAGGAGCTCCACAAGAGTTCAGTGACCTCTCTCACCTCCCATCACCAGCGAGACAAATCTGATTGTCAAAGCCATCCAGAAGAATGACTTCCTGAGCCTCCTCGACGATGAGCAAACAGCCATGATGGTGGATCTCTTAGCGGTATCCATCTACAAACCGGGGGAGGACGTCATTAAAGAGGGCACTGAAGGAGACAGCATGTACATAGTAGCAGGTGGGGACATGCCCGAGTGTGTTCGTCTTGCTGTGGCTGCATGTGATGGAGGCATTTATTTAAAGTTCTGTTATAAATGATGTTCTAAGGCTCTCTGTTTTTATTGGGAAAAAAACGTATTTAAAGAGGACCTAATATGCTTTTGTGCTTTTTCCCTCTCCCATTTTTTGTGAATGTAAAAGTTCTGCAAAGTTACAAAGTGCACGCAAAAGGGAGTTACTCTCCCCCACAGAAACACTGCTCCTGAACTGCCTTTGCTTGAAGTCCTGCCTTTTCTTCCATGACGTGGTGATGTCACCAAGTAACACATTTGCATAAGACCTAACAAGGCTAGTTAGAGCGGAGCTGGAGCGAAGTCCAAAGAGTTTGGTTCGGTCGACCTATCACAACAGAGTGGGCCAGCTGACCAATCAGAGCAGACTGGGCTTTTTGGGGGGGGGGGGGGGGGGGGGAGTTCAAACAGAGCGTTTCAGACAGAGGGTGAAAAGAGGTGCTGCGGCACAGTCGGTATGAGAAAAATAAAGCATTTTGTTGAACATTGAAGCATCTGAACATGTTCTAGTAGAAACCCCAAATACAAGTATGACCCTGAAAATGAGCATAATAGGTCCTCTTTAAAAAAACACAACGACATAAATACAATATTATATGTTGAAAATATTTTGGAAATTTCTCCATAAAGCAACTTTCTTTTCCTTCCACGTCTTAGCTGGTGAGCTCCTCGTCTCCCAGGCAGGCCGGGCCCTCCGCAGCCTAAACACTGGTGATGTGTTTGGGGAGCTGGCCATCTTATACAACTGCAAACGGACAGCAACAGTCAAAGGTCAGTCAGTGTAATGATGACTCCTGGAAGTACATCTTCATACTATAGGTAGAAATAGCATATGGAGTTAGTTGTGTTTCTATCACCTGCATGGGGCTGTTATCAGTGTTTGAGTATTTGAGTCCATAACAGCTCCTTGTACTCTTTTCTGATGATAGCAAAGCCAGACTTTACAGTCTTAACCTTTCATCACTTCCACTTGTTGCAGCGAAGGCAGAAGTTCGTCTGTGGTGCATAGAGCGACAGACCTACAGGACGATCATGACTAACAAGTCCAAGAAGAAACGAGAGCAGCTCATGGGCTTCCTGAAGACGTGAGTTTTCTAAACTCTGCAGCGAATAGAAATATCTTGTTTGATTTGTCTTCTTAAAGGATCAGTGTGTAACATTTAGGGGGATCTATTGGCCAAAATGGGGTGGCACAGTGGTGCAGTGGTTAGCACCCAGATCCTACACATTGCACCTTTAATGGACCATATAACAACTAACTCGCCTGCTATATTTTCTACATGCCGCCACAGGTCTCGTACTCTGAGGGACCTGAATGATGTCCAGTTGTCCAAAATCATTGACTCTATGGAGGAGGTGTGTAAGATGTCACTGAACTTTGAATGTTACAAGTGACTGTTACTAGTAGAAATGCAGTGTTGGTGAGCTGATATAACACATTTTTAAACATCTGTATTTGAAGATAAACTCAAAAATAGATGGTCATTAAGTTAAATACGGGGATAGTTCCTGAAATGCTGACGTATTTTACATCATTTTCAAGGCACTTGGTGTAATATTTGTGCATGTTCTTTATTTTCAAGACAAACATATTTGATAAAGTTTTGTTAGTTTATGGAAATGAGCCTTATTATTGTAATCGTGTTTGTCTCGTCTTCCTCAGGTGAAGTACCAGGACAAAGATGTTATAGTTCGAGAAGGAGCAGAAGCAGACACATTCTACATCATCCTCAAAGGAGAGGTACGTAAACTCTTATTTAAATGTTTGTATGCTGTTCACATAATGTACTCATTATCCCTCTCATGTGTGTTTCCCCCCCTCAGGTCCTGGTGTCTAAGAATGTGAATGGGCAGCAGAAGCAGATTCGTAGGATGGGAAAAGGGGAGCATTTCGGGGAACAGGCCCTCATACGGTAACCATGGCAACGCAACTCATGCCTCAGAGCGTTTTATTGGAGCCTTTTGCAATATCCACGGCTCTGTGCACCTTCTTTTGGCTGCTGTCATCTCTGACATTATACAACCGGACCATTACCTTCTAAATGTAAAATTGCTTCACCAAAATGAGAAAAACTTTCTCCCCTGCCTGGGAGAAACAACATTTCTTTATTGTGGGTATCTGTAAAATTGCCTAAAAAAACAAACATATTGTATGTAAATATAATATCAAATATCATCCAGCTAGTGTTCTCTGAGTGTAAGACAGCAGCTTTATTGGAAGCAGCATAGCAAGATCAATGAATTAATAGATATGTAACACTTCCTCACTTCTTTTGTTACTTTTCTGTATTCACAAATATTAATGTGCTGGGAAAAGCCTGTACATCAACAAATCAGCTGCCATAGTTTATTGATCTAGATGATGACAGTCCTGTTGCAGCAAAACAAAACCTTAAATATGTAAGATAAGATGTCATCGATTTCACTTCAGGTGTGAACAAGGATGGATTACTAAACAAGCCTAACGAGCACAAAGTGTCAGGGGCCCCCCGGCCTTCACCTGTAGAAAGCCACTTGAAGAGACACATACCGACCAGGAAGAGACTCAAAATGACCAGGAAGAGACATCAAATGACTACAAAGAGACACAAAGCAACTGCAAAGAGACACAAATGACTACAAGGAGGTGCAAAACAACCACAAAGAGACATAAAATGACTACAAAGAGACACAAAATGACTACAAAAATGGGCAAGACAACCAAAAAGACACATAAAATGACTACAAAAATGGGCAAAACAACCAAAAAGAGACATAAAATGACTACAAAGAGACGCAAAGCAACTGCAAAGAAACACAAAATGACCACAAAGACTTTCAAAATGACTACAAAAAGAGGGCAAAACAACCACAAAGAGAAACAAAATGAACACAAAGTGACAAAATAACTAAAAAAAAGGGGCAAAACAGCCACAAAGAGACACAAAATAACAAAAAGGCGCAAAACAAATACAAAGACACATAAAATGACTAAAAAGAGACATAGAACGACCAAAAAAAGGCACACAATGACCACAAATAGACACAAAACAACAACAAAAAAGGAGCAAAACCATCATAAAATCTGTGTGTCTTGCTGCAATGTAGGAAAGATGATGTAGTGTTTTGCATGCCTGTGCCCAGAGGCCCATTGTCTCATAATCCACCCATGGGTGCGAATGCAAAGGATTCTCAAATTTCTATTACACACAAAATTCACACTGAGGTGTAAATGTGTATGTACGGTAATGACAGAGTTTTTCTGAGTTGACATGTGCAATGTTTTTCCTCCTGCAGGGAAGTCTTGAGAACTGCCACCTGCACCGCCGACGGCCCTGTGACCTGCTTCTCCATCGACAAGGAGTGAGTCTAACTCTACATTAAATTGGTGTTCCTGTTCGGTCAGGCTGTTTTCCTCCAGTGTATTCTCTGTCGCTGTCACCTTGTGTGAACTGTTTGCTTTTTGTTGTGCACTTTTCTGATTGATGCAGTCTGTCTAACAATGGCTTTCGTTTAGGGTATTTGAAGAGACAATTCCCGTAGAACACCTGGAGCTGTTTGACGAGTACGTACAGCAGAACATGAATCTTTCCCCCCATTTTAGTGAGAATAGTGTGACATGTAATAGACTGCCCTGATTCATTTTTGTTATTTTACTCCCAGCTTCAAAGTGCTTCAGGAGGCGCAGGAGGCAAAAGCTCCAGAGAAGTCGAGGTGAGTGGTTGTTGAAGATGATGAAGACTTGGTGGATGAAGGCTGAAAGATGTAACACAACCATATGAATCACACAAATGAGTTCTTTTGAAATGAAATAGCATCTGTCTGTCTCGGTCAGTCCCGGCTCCACTCTGAGGTTTAAGGACCTGGTCCCCGTGCCGTACCAGGAGGGTCGCTATCAAGGAGTTCCTGTCACGCTTGGGGTCGGAGGGTTTGGCCGTGTTGAGCTGGTGAGGGGATTTATGTGTGTTTGTCTTTGTATAAACACTGTTTCAATATTCGCTTGAATGTAAAATGCATTAGTTCTCTTATACAAAACCATACTGGGATTGTTGTCATTTCTTTGAGTCAGTAAAAAATCATTTTTACCACATTTTTTTATGGTTAAAATACATTAGACTGGAGCTAGAACACTAAGGGACTGTATGAAAATTATTTTCATTTTATTGGAAAGCAAGGGCCTTCCTTGCTTTATTTATAGTTTCCTTGGACCCTCACTTTAACAAGTCCCTCCTCATAATATTGCAAAATCCCAGTAGTGACGAAAAGAGGAAATATTTTTTTTACAAAAAGTTTTGCAAGGGAAGAATGAAATGTTAAAAAAAATCAATCAAGGATGAGAAAAAGATCCACTCCTGCTTTCGCTCCAAAAATGAGACTACCCTCCCGTCAACAAAAATAATAAAAAAAAACAGATAACCCTCCTCCAATAATTTTCATACAGTCCTTAACAAAGCCAGAGTATGCAGGAAGTTGCAGTGAGAAAGTCCAAACTCCCAATACTAGCCTACTATATGCATAGGGAACTATCAGGTAACCTGTCGACCTTTAAAGATATTAATACATATTCAGTAAATATTATTTCTGCCTCTAAACACCAGTCTCTCACAAAAGCCCATATTTTTGGGGCAATATTGGAAATTTTCATATAAACCCAGGACATTTTGCACTAATAGTTTATTGATGATCATTGTTTTGTTGTCATTCTAAGGTGACCACAGTGAATCATGGGAAATATTACGCCATGAAACGAGTCGGCAAGAAGCACATTGTTGCCAAGAGACAGGAGGAGCACATGTTATTTGAGAAGAAGATCCTTAAAGCCATCCAGTGTGACTTCATCGTCAGGTATCTACAATCACAGAAGCACACATATTAATTCAGTTTATTACACAAGAGAACTCGGAGGTGTTAATTGGCCTTTAATTCTGCTCTTCTGTTCGCTCTCTCTGCAGGCTTCATGCAGCTTTTAAAGACACGCGATACATCTACATGGTGATGGAGTTCTGTGCTGGAGGAGAGATCTGGACCAAACTCAAAGAAGTGTGAGAAAACACACTCATTTCCTCATACAGAATATTGTTAAACAATGTGGAATTATTCCTCAGTGTAAAACAATGAGATATGATGAAAGAAAGGAAGTCTTATTTGAGCATTCCTACATAATCTGTGATGGTTTTAGTGGTAGAAAACGTAATTTATTGCTACTGAAGTTGCACCGTTGCACTGATACAAAGTTTTGGAAGGTGATAAATTAGTTTGAAAGCAAATTAAAGCGAGCAGAGAAGGAATTTGTTGTAGAGGGGGTGTTTGAACCGTCCAGGTCTGTGATTTCAGAGGGCGTTTTGACGAGCCCATGGCTATGTTCTGCACCGCCTGTGTGGTGGAGGCCTACGCCTACCTCCATAAGAAGAACATCATGTACAGAGACCTGAAGCCTGAGAACCTGATGCTGGACGTAAAGGGCTATGTCAAACTGGTGAGTACTTCTCTGTGCATGTGTTTCCATTTCTATACTCTTTAAGGGGAGACACCCCAGGTGAATTTTATATAATAGATATCACCATGAAACTTCTGCAGGTGATTAAAGCAATTACAAGTTTTCAGAAATTTTTAAATATGCAAATGATGCATTAACTTATTATCTTATTATTCATTAATTTGCATACATATTTATTATTTTTGTAAATCAATTAACACCACAAAACAATGACAAATATTGTCCAGAAACCCTCACAGGTACTACATTTAGGAAAAAAAATATGTTCAAATCATAACATGGCAAACTCAGTGTGTCAGTGTGCTGACTTGACTAAAACTTGCCAAAAACTGCATGTGGTTATCATAAAGTGGGCATGTCTGTAAAGGGGAGACTCGTGGGTACCCATAGAACCCATTTTCATTCACATATCTTGAGGTCAGAGGTCAAGGGACCCCTTTGAAAATGCCACGCCAGTTTTTTCTCGCCAAAATTTAGAGTAAGTTTAGAGCGTTATTTATCCTCCTTTGCAACAAGCTACAGTAGTATGACATGGTTAGTACCACATTACATTAAGACAATTTTTTTTTATATTGCAAGTTTTCTAAAATATTACGTTTTAAATATGCATTAGGTATTATCTAATAAAATTTTAGTAAAATAAACACCTAAATGTGTATTTTGAATGTTTTCTTTCCACTAGTCTGAAAGAAGACATGTTACGGAAGCAAAATAGCCCAAATTAACAAAATTGACCAATGCATGAAAAAGTATGTTTTTGCCCATCAAGCTCACCAGTGTTTCCACATTTAAATGTGAAGGAACTGGCCTTCTACCTCCAAGAGGTCAAGGCCCAGTTACGTGTTGGTTAATCTTGTGTGACAAAGAGAATTTCCAAACAGATGAGTTAAAGCATAATGATTCAATTTATTCCGAACAATCAATGTTGCATAAGTAAAAATAAAAGAGTTTACAGATATCTGGATCCAATCAACGTGTCCCTGACAACATACAGTGCATGGGTCAGTTCGCGAAGTCTGAACCCCGAGCTATCCCTGATCCAGCCTATTCATGGTTTACACAATATTAATATTCATGAGCTTATGGCACGTGATGTTTCTGCTGCATGTCTTCTTCTTTGTCATCTCCTTCTGGCTCCTTCCTCTCTTTGACCTTGCAAAAGAAGAACAGCACCTGCCTCCTCCCTTTCCTCACAATCACTCTATTCATAACAAATCCAACAGTCAGGTTATTGTAAGCACTTTTGTACATAATAAATCCAACAAATGCTGCACCTGTGCAAATGATAATGTGTGTGTGTGTGTGTCTCTGCAGGTGGACTTTGGTTTTGCCAAGGAGTTGGTGCGTGGTGAGAAAACCTACTCATTTGTGGGTACTCCTGAGTACATGGCCCCAGAGATCATCAAGAACCAGGGACATGACTTTGCAGTTGACTTTTGGTCCCTCGGCGTTCTGATCTTTGAGCTGTTGGTGGGAAGGTAATACTAATAATACACCTGCAGCCCTTATGTGGAAGCATTTCTGCTGTCTTGCATGATTTTATGTCACAAGAGAGTAACACAAATGTTAACCAGTAGATGGCAGCAGGGAAATGTGACTGACATCTGCACAACCCAGGTAGAGGTTACCCAACAGCAACTCACTGAGTGGTTGGTCGAACGATTAAAACAATGTCTTCTCTCTTCAACTCGTCAGCCCTCCCTTTTCAAGTTCAGAGCCGCAGAAGATTTACGCCAAGATTTTGGACGGGGTGCTCAAGTATCCACCTTACATGAGTGAGGCATCCAAGTCCATTATCAGCAAAATGTGCAGGTGAGACAAATATATTGACTGCATGTTTATTACATTTTCACATACTGATAATCCTCTAATGTGATATTCAAAATGAACTCAAGGTGTTGCCTGAATAACTTGGATCATGCATGTATTTGAAGATTACATAGAGGTTTGAGTATATCATACAGTTACTCCCAGTGAAGAGCTTGAATTATTGAACATATCTGCAGAGTAATACACTGTATCATAATATGCTCTTGTATTTTTAATCATTTTTGAATGCACATATCTTAAAAATTGGATGTAAATGTCTGAATTTGTGTTTTTGTTTGCAGACCTCGGCCGGGTCAGAGGTTAGGAAACACCAAGAATGGAATCAAAGATGTCCGGCATCACAGGTAACCATGGCAACAGGTCATGTCTGTGGTTGTTACATAATAAAATGTGTGATATCTCATAATCCTTGGGTGAAAAGACACAGGAAGTATTCACCAGCTGGTAATGTGAATATTTGTTTTTGGTTTTTATTATACCGCTGGCTGAGCTTTTCATTTCTCCCTCTCAGTGTGTTTGACCTGACATCCCCCTCATCTCTTCCCTTCAGGTGGTTCAGCAGTATGAACTGGCACAAGCTGCGCGTGGGTCAGCTTGACGCCCCCACAGTCCGGCTCATACGCAAGGCAAGTCAAACCTGTAGCTGAGTGTTTTTTTGTTTTTTTTTACTATTATGTGAAAAGTGGCTTTTGTTTGGTTTAAGGAAAACAGCCGGTTCACTTCCACTGAGGACTTTGTGTCATTTTTAAGATGTACTGACATTTTAAAAAGTCAGTTTAAAACGTGGTTTCAAATCTTCAGTATTTCTCTATGACGTTGAATATGCCTTACTAAATGTGCAAGTTAAATTTTGAGAAGAAAACTTCCTTAGATAGTATTTATTTATTTATTTATTAGGAATTTAACACAATGTCAAATCTCAGCTTATGTGCTTCATTCAGCCTGGTCTCTTCAAATTTACGTTCCCATACAACACAAAACTGCATTGTCAATCGCGTTTCAAGGGAAACATATTTACTCTAGGATCATACAGCGACCTCTAGCGACCGTAGTAATTATGACAGCAGCAGAAACTCAAGTCAGGTGCTTTACTTTAGAAAGTGTGAAAATCCATTAGGGGGGAGTCAGGGATGATGGATGGGATACAAAACACAGAGTTTTCACCCAGGAGACTGGAGTTTGCATCCTGTATGAGAACAACAATGTGAACTTGTCTTTGTGTTTGTAGTTATTTTAACCAAAAACACAATGTTTTCCCCTAAACTTAACTAAGTGGGTTTTTTGCCTAAACCTAAAGAAGTTGTAGTTTTGTTGCCTAAACCCAAAGAAGCCTTTTTGTTTGTGTTCAAAATGTAACGTTTCATTCAGTTTAACAACATGTTAGAACGTGTTGCTTTTAAGATTCACTTTTACAATGTAGTAGGCGTAGTAGGCCCCTACTGACCCACATTTATGGTGCTTATAGTGACTGATAACGCCTATTTAATGGCCAGATAATAGTGGAATTGGGTGCAGCCCGAGCTAAATAGGAGCTAAACAGGTTTTCATGGCCTTCGACTTACAACCTTCTATTTACAAAGACAGGCTATTGTTAATAAGTCATGGTTTGACAGGACTGTGTATTGAATGTATCCCCACTTTTCAATTAACTATCACTTTTTCCTCCTTCAGGGTCCCTGCTACATCAACTTTGATCGTTTCCCTCTTGATCAGACGAAGGCAGATGAGGAGTTCTCTGGTTGGGACCGTGACTTCTGATGTTAAAGGATTAAAAGGCCACATCAGCCAAATATAGAACCAAATCAGAATAACATCAGTTTCAGCCAAAACGTGATGGTACTGTAGTAGGAGATTCATTATTGAAAAAAACACAACCCATTTCATACTAATTTGATTGTTGAATTAGAGTGGAACGGCAGGGGATCACCTTTTTTTTCCAAAATGTTTATTAAATCTTCTCTGTTGCCATGGAGACACAACCATCTAGGTGGCGATGGGCCAAACATATAAGGAGGTGTTGGGACAAGATGTTAGGTCGTTCTGTTTCCTAATTCAGTGCCTGATGAAGAAGTGTTAATAACATCATCCACATAACGCTCTTCACGGATTAGAATAAAACACCCGTCCATGTGTTCGCTAGCTGAGAAAAAAAGGCTTGACTCACATTGTACAATCTGTACAGCTCTTACCAAGCCTCACAATGAAACAGATAACCAATGTCATATCTGGATTGTACTCCAATGTTTATTGTCCTCTTGGATCTTTGTTAGCAAAACTGGTAAGTGTTTAATATTGTTAAAGTTGTTTTTTTTGTATTGTAAACTGTCACTTTCTTGAGGATTTCTCTTTGTTTTTTTGATAATCTGCCCCCTTTTTGTGTGCAGATTATTGTCACGCACCTTGATTGTATCTTAAAAAGATCATAGAACATCCTGATGAAAAATTTCTACCTGACTTTAGTAAATAAAAGCGCTCTTATATGCTTGAGTTTGCTGTTTTTGTTTCATACTGTATTGCAATCAAATCCCAAGTGTGAAACGGTGCACTTTTCTATGCTGTTGTGCCCAAATCCCACACATACTGTAGAGTAAGCAATGAATGAGTGAACAATACACAAGGGGACATATTGTGCTTATAAAGATGTTATCAGAAAGGAAAATGATCTGGGACAAAGTGCAACGTCTTCAGGTTTAATCTAATGATTGTTTGGCACCGGAGGGGTGCAACAGTCTGTCACAGCAGCAGGTTTATAAGGCAGGAGTCAGTTATTTCCTTCCTGTTGATGCATGTGAATTTCCGACCGAGACATTTTTCCATATCAGAAAAAAACCTCACATGAAAGCAACCATATCTTCCAAAGGGGGAAAGACACACTAGCAGATGTTTCCCTCCTACAGAAATATAAAAAAAAACCTTTGAAGTCTAGAATTTAATGCATCGAGAGCAATGGCAGCAGTGGCTCAGAGGATGTCGCCCATAGTACACTATGATCTCTCCACAGTAGTGAGCTGTGGTTTCCTGCATGTAGGATCAACATGTGTTTCAGGACAACCTCGTCTTACCTGTAGTGCATGTGACATGAAAGAAACAGAATCAAAGGAGTAAATTGTGTATTTGTTGGGTCTATTTGCAGCTGCGGATGAATACACAGAAGGTGCTTTATCACTCAGTAGTCGAGCCATTTTGGCTTCATGCGCAACTCTCATGGGAATGAACGGGGCCCTGCCTCCGACGCTGTATCCAGTTCTCTTTATACATCCATGGTTACAACATATCAAATCATAACGTATTATTGTATATGTCACATTGTTGCTAAAAATGTTGATTCATTCCGGTAGGTCACCTTTAATTATTACCTTGCAGTCACACAGCAGTGAGTGCTTTGGGGACTATTTGCTCTACCCTCTGATTGGAGCTGCAGCACCATTCAGGGCTGAAAAATAACTAATGTTATTGTATGATTAAAATAATGTAAGTCTGTATTGTGATTTACTGTTAACATTCCCCTACAAGACAGTAGAACTGGCCATCAGCCTCAGAATTAAGGGAGTAAGGGACAGTGTTTTTAGTGCAGATGCAAATACAACACCATCAATCAATGATAACAGTAGAGTCAGTGGTGTCAATGAGGGGATGTGTGGGAAGTATGGTGTGTTGGTGGGAAAAATAATGAACAGAACCAAACAAAGCAGAGATGTCTCTCCATGACTGATAGCATTGGGCCCAGGTGCTCCCAATCAGCCTAAGTGGACGGCCCCGCCTACCAATTACATGTATCTGCAAGAAAAGAGCAGACAAGGCACAACCAAACAGGGTAGAGGGCTGTCACAGTGAGTATAATGTGAGTTTTATGGCAACTGTGCAAGGGGCCAAAGGCTCAAGGTCATTTGAAGATCCCTAACATCATTAACCATTTCAATCAATAAATGGTAGAGCAATAATTTCTTAGAGTTAAACAAGGACAAAACTGAAATTCGGGCCTTAAAACAAAAAGAGAAATGCTGTTTAATAATCTGGGGAAATTAACTCCCTGGATTAAATCTGATGTTACAAGTCTTGGTGTTTGAATGCAAGCTGTCTGAAGAAGTGAATTTTTTCTACTTTTACTTTCTCTGCAAAGTCCCTTTTGACAACGATGTGTAGGAATTTGGGAAGAACCTGTGCAGTTCTCAGCTGCCTAGTTTGACATGGTGAAACAAGTAACGTCAGCAAAACATTGCTTAGCTAGCTAATGTTAACGTTACCAAGATAAAACCGCGCCCCCCCAGGCAGAGCGCCGGGCTGTGAAGAAAAATTTCTTAGTGGCCAACTGGCGGTGCTACAACTTCCGTGTCTATCACTTGAAAAACTTGAAAAACACTTCTGAAACCAAACACCTGCTCTTGGTGACATTCTCATCCCAACCTGTCACATACTGACTTATTGGTCGCATTAAACACGCTTAATGTTGTGAATTAAACAAAAAAACTTGCTTTGGTTTGGGCAACAGACCACTTTGTTTGGCTTAAAACTACTACGTTTGTACAGTAAAAATTACACTAAATGTTGTGAACACGGGACACAAACAGCGGTCTACTGGATGAAAGCCCTTGTGTTTGTTGGACCCATCCACTTCCACCCGCTCGGTGTGTCTCTTTCGCTCTCTAAACTACATCACCACAGCACTTTCTCTGAGTGTCTAATATTGCTGCGGATGGGTTTACATTGTAGTTAATGGAAAGCCCGGTGCATCTCATATCGAACACTGATGGCCGTGACAAAGCGTCTGTATTTAACGCCCTCATAATGAGTCCGGCCTGGTTAGGTTTAGGGGGAAAAAAAACATGGTTGGGCCTAAAATTGGGCTTTAAAAAAACGTATTAACTTTCACGTTCATGCTACAAACAGCAGTCTCCTGGATGAAAGCCCTGCGTTGTTGGTCAAGGGTGCCTTGTGCGTTGGTATCACACGCTGAGGGGTGTGAAAACGCTCCGGTAATTTACGCTCTGGGAATGAGAACGGGCTGGCTGATATCATCACACATAATCACAATGTGTTGCATTGTATGTTTCACATATTGCATCATGGAGTGTATATGTCACGTTGGCTGTTATCACATTGCTGATCTGCCCTGATGCATAGCGGAAATGTGTACTTTAATATTCACTCCAGCTAGCTTTCAAAATCACCCTCAATCCGAAAAGTTCAAATGGAAAAAAGAAGTCTCAAAAGGGCCTAAAGACCAGAGCTTCTGGCTGAATCTGTTCAAATGAAGTCTGCATTAAGTCGAGGAAGGATCAGAGTGCCCTGAGTGTTCATTTCCCCACCTCTCTTAAGCCCTAAAGAGAGGGTGTCGTCACACCCTGATTGGCCAAGAGGGGAAAAGCACCAAGCTGCTCTCAGTTCTTAATTATAGGAGCAACAGGTGATCTGAATAACTCTCCAATCAACTCAGGGGAATTGTGACATTCAGCTAAAATGAATTGGGGGGGGGGAAAGGAAATGACAGCAAGTACCAAAGAATGATTGCTACACATCTATTGTTATGTATAATCAGTGTAAAAGCCTCCTGGTCGTTGAAGCAACCTAACAGTGAACGTGTTGACTAATCATTTTCCCAGAACAACAGTTCAATCAGGGGTTTGATGGAGGAATATCTTCTCACGCTCTGAGAGGGGAGTTTCTGCTGAGCCCAATATGTGAGAGAGAGGATTGACTTTCACAGCTTGAGGTTTAGTTTAGACCACCAGTGGGAAAGCAGATCATTTGTGTCACAGCGGGGCTTATGTTCTGTTTCTTTCCCTTTTTGTTTTGTCACTAGATGTTCTTTCTGGTCGGGGTTTCTCTGCTGAGCAGTCTCGAGTTAATTACACTCAGTGTTTACACCTGTGCTGGTTAATTATGGGGAGCACCTGTGTTCAGTTTGCTCTCTGCTGAAGCTCTGCCTCTAATGTTTGAGAGGTCTGAGTGGGCATCTGCTTCTGTGTAGTGTAGTCCTTATAAATGATTAGCCAGCCTGCTGAGCTGCACTGATTTTATTCCCCACAATTTCTATCATTTGCCTCAGTTTTGTTTCAGAGAAAGACTACAATATTGACCAATATTTCTGTGTCAACAACACCTCTTACACCAACTCCATTCATCTTTCCTACAATCTTTTGCTCTGATGCAGAATTTAGTCTTTAAAAATGAGCATTTCCTTCTCAGCCCTGCATCACATTGCTTCTTTGTTCTACATTTTATAACCTGGCACGTTTGTTGTGTAAGCCGATGACATGCATGTTAATGTATCTGCACATTGCTTGTGATATGCAATAAGCCTTAGTGTGTATGTGTTTATGAGGTGTGCACAAACATGTTCGTGCCGAGCCTCTCTATATAAATGTGCTTATGTAACCACATCAACAGTCTGTGTCTGCGTTCTTTAGGACTCAAGCATTATAAAATATATGTTTCTCTTTACACGGATGATTGTAAGTCTGTGGGAGCAGTGGTGAACCATCATGTTAGATAACTGTATTACAAAGAACTTACAAATAAGACTACAAATAATCTCTAATACTGCGTTCCAGAGAGGTTTGAATTTCCCCAGTTCAAAGTGTTCCACGACGCCAAACGTTAACAAAAACCATGGCTGATTACATCTATCTCCAATAACTGTTGACTTTTGGACTTTACAATGCTCTGGAGTTATTGGAAATGTTTGGATAACACAACTCTGAAATAATCCTATGCAGCTGCCGTACGCAATACACAGACACATTCTGGGTCGGGCTCGCTCGGGTATGCTTCGAACTCACGATGTGAGCGGTACCGGAGCCGAAGTGGAGCGGGATGGAGCGAGAGATAAGGTTACACACCAACTTTTTAAAATATCAGCTCTGCATTCCATCCAAAATCCTTCCACTCACACTAGCGCCCCACATGCTCTGACAAATGGTACTTTTTTTCAAGATCTGGGCACAAAAAGGGTTGATTGCAGGCAGGGTCTGAAATTAGCACCCGGAGGATGAAAACTAATTTCCAGGATGAATTTGGGATGAGAGTAGAAAGAGAAATACCTGTTACATTAGAATGAACGGAAAATGAAAATGACTGCACGTTTTGTGTAGTGCACCGTTATTATTAAACCTCCGATATCTAGCGCTAGTGTGAAAGTTGAAATAAAAAGAGGTTTTCCGGTTCTTCCCATTCTGCCGATATTGCGTGAATGCAGTAGAAGTTCAATATTCACTACTTTTAGCTCTGTTTTTGGCCTCCACCAACTCCTGATGGAAAAATCATTTAGCTCTTTAGCAGCTAAGTGCCACTATGTTCAGTCTTTAACTTTGTTTGGTGCTAGCCAAGTAGCCCACAGCGGGTTTATCAGAGCTTCGTCGCTGCCTGATGCGGCTGAAAATGAGGTTGATGAGAGTGAAGGAAGACGGTAAAAATGTGGGCCGTAAACATCCCCCAAAAAATAGCTTAAAGACACTAAAATACTCTGTAGAGCTGAGGGGGAGGGGATCAGTGAGCGTTCATGTGAGAGAACACACCAATCCTAAAAAAAGACGCACCACCAAAACCCAAAACCTCAATCACAAAAATCCTATTTACAAGCCCACATATTACCCTATCTGGGAAACCAAACAAAAATAGCCGAAATTTGACGTGACGCTGTCTGTGGATGCTCTTCCTCGCTGCTCCTCGCTTTCCTTCCTGTGTTTTGCTGTGACAAAGCACATGTTCCTGTTTACAGAGTTAGAACTCTCATCTTGAGTCAATTCATGTGTGAGATTTCCTTTGAGACTTCCTTCTCTCTGTTTTTCCCCGACTTATCACATCTGTCTCTTGAGTGTTTGAGCTGATGTGGCTGAAAGAATCGGCAACTATTATTTATTTACCACCTGTTGCAGTGGGCCTGAAATAGTGTGACTTCATTTTGATGCCAGGTTTTAAAATACATCTTGATCACTGGTCTCAGTGGAGAAACTGAAAGGTTTCCTTCCAAACAAATATACAGCATCTGCTTTGCTGTCTATAATGTACAGCCCTGCCTGTAGCTGTATGTATGTATGTATGTATGCACAGTATAACGTCCCTGCAGCATATATTTTTTTTCAACATGCTTTGCATTCCTGCCAGTAATCATTGTGTAACAGTAGTTTTATAGCATTTCAAGTTTGGAAGTCGGAGTATTGAATTAATTGCAGTCTTGAATGAATTATCAATGGTTTTGCTTCTGCATCTTTTGAATAAATGGCTCAGCTCTTCAGGCACTGATCAATAATTGAGTTGCTCTTCAGTGAGTTTTCTGAATCAGTGTGTTTGCTGATTGAACTGCTTCCCGATGACGTCGTAAGTCCTGCTCATTCATAACAATGACGCAAGTGATGACTAAAATTGTCATCAATCATTCGACTTAACCGTCACCGTTCACCACCCATTTCTAACTGCATGGAAAGTTAATTAAATTGACTTAAAATGCAATAATAATAACAATAATTTAAAACTTTGCTGTGCTATTTTATAACGCTAGCATTTTGCTTGCTACTGTTACCCAAGAGGCCGACCACGTTTTTCAAATTTCCCAACAGGCCAAACCTTTTTGCACACCAATCAAAGTTACAGGAGTGTGGTCGTGTTTGAATCGTCTGCGTAGGAAGACGGATCTAAAGCTGCTTCCTCATTTGGCCTCAGTGATTGGTTTCTCTTGTGCATGAATGCCCTTGAATCCCTCTGGAACAGCTGCACTTACTGGCGCTGACAATGTCTTATTTCTATTCTTCAGCACAAACAAACATACAGGGACTGAAAATTGCTATGTCTGAGGCACTTATACAATTAACTGTACTCTGAAGGAAGTAAGTTAAAAGAACAGGATACAATAGCTCTTTCAATCATCCCAGGCTATGAAGGGCAGCTGCACATCATCATCATCATAGGCCTTGACGTGTCATCAGTCAGCCAATGGGATTTTTGTATTATTGTAGAAAATAAGCTCTGTGGCAAACAAACGTTTATGATACCTACATGTTTTGTTCTGTCAGATAATCTTCACAAATGAACACCACTTTTATGATTTTTGAAGCGTAAATGCAATCACCAGAAGATAAAGGCTAATGTTAGGCTATAGACGAACTACACCACGGTCGCATGAACGCGAGTTAACACAATGAGGCTGTGAAGGCGGACGAGTCGGCGTGATGACGTTTAGTAGTCTCATTTAGCCACTTGTTAGACACGTAAAAACTTCAAAGTTCATGAGTGGGATATTTACTGACGTATTTTATATCGTAGAACAAAACGTTGAAATCTCTTAAGCTTGTGTTAACCACAGACCTTATTTCAAACCCATTCAAAAACCTATTGACTTCCAGACGAGGATACCGGAAGTGCTAAAATGCTAACTCATTTCCGGGTTTTAGGACTCATTTCTGCACCTCACTACGGAGCTGTCATTTATATTTTATGTTATCAGTTACACCTGTGCTTCTCCGGCTGTATCTGGTGGATGTAATTTGTTCAATTAGTGCAGAAACAGTTATGTGTCGTCAATAAAGTATTTGATATTAAATCAAATATTTTCTCCAGTTTTTAAGTTAAGCTAACCACATCCCAGCTCCACCTATGTACTTAGTAGTTTGACATTTAGGGAAATATAAAAAACATACAGTATGATTAATAAATCTTTTGCCAAAAGTTAGACCTGAAGAAAACATTCAAATGTTAGTGCAGATCTGGAGCCGGAAGTTGGGGGGAAACGGCTCTCTCCAAAGTTTAAATATAGGCCTATATACGCCTACAAGCATATAAGCTATAATCAACACATTGTTTGCTTGAATATGTGCTGTAATTATTTCTCGGTGAACAGTATCCAGGAGTCATTTATCATTTTGTCTATTTTCTGCTCCTGTTTATCCGGTGCAGACTAAAGGGGGTGCCTTTTTCAGCATATTTACGCCTACAGACAATTTCGATGTCAAACTGACACCAAATTGCTGCATATAGGGTTAGATGCAGTAGCAGAGAAGGCTTCACTCTTTGAGGGGATTTTGAAAACATGCTGTGCAGATTCTAACAATAGAGTTACAGTCTATCATGTAACCGTCCCTTCCAAATCTAATAAATTGCATTTTATTTTTTCTCCTTATTGTCTACATTGAGTAATAATACGTCCAGTAGCAGGGTATATCCAGAGTCCACTAGTGGCAGAAATAGAAACACAGTGAGATTAAAGGGTATTCTGACAGACAGAATCTGCTGGTGCACTCAGGCATTAATACTACACCTTTCAAACAAAGGACATCGGCTCAACTTGCAGAGGTTGGCTGACGTGGAAGGCCAAATAGATTTTAAAGAAATATGAACAGTGACAACTGTTGTGAGTCACTGACCTCCCCGTCAGCCTTGACAGCTCTCTGCTGAGACTGCAGCCCGGTGCCTAGACTCAGACAAAAAAATGGGAGACACATGGGTGTGCAAACGAATAAAGTCATTTATTAGCCACAAATAAGTCAAACAAATAGATGGGAGGAATCTGTAAAGTCTGTATTGTAGGGAGCGGATTTAATATTTGTGTTCTGTGTGAAAGTACTCATGATATGTTTAAAAAACCTGCATATACGTGCTAATTTTGGTGTGAAAAGGGTATCAGAGTCCAACCCAAACCAAACCCCTGATTCATCCTTGTAAACTATTTTTAGGACAATCCAAGGCAATCGTCTAAAAATCTGAAAGATCCGTCTCAAGAGCACTTTTGTGAATTGTTTATAGAAGGAAGAGCTGGTACAGCCTATTCCTTCAGCCTATTTCAAAGAGATTGTGAGAGCAGCAAATAGCAAGTTCCCAATAAATTTCAAGGGCGCAGAAGCACCCTGACATCTGCGCTTTGCTGTCAAATCACAAATGTGGCTAATGGAGTAGAAACCTGAGCTTGTCAACTTTAATGCCTTGGGCAAAGACCACCTGCTGCACAGCCTCTCAGAGATGCTTTAACCTCCCACCAAACATCAACGAGATGCTCCAAAACACTCATTTATATGTTAGTAGACTGAAAATGCACAGTAAGCCCCGAGAAGGGTGTATAATGATGGTTACTTTATCTTGTTTCTTACATCAGGGATCATTTTGGGATCATTTATATATATAACAGCATATCAGCCACATACTAAAAATAATATTCATGGTATGTTAAAAGTCACATCGTTGGGTTGCTGTCATTACTATTTATCAAGGACACCTTCTCTAACTATATATATTCATACTCCACAGGGAGTACTGAAGCAGTAAAGGTCAGGATGTCATTCATCCTCTCAGCGTGAGAGGATATCCTATCTGCAACACCCTGGACACGACAGGAAAATGCTGTTATATTCAGGCAAAGGTTAAAGTTTAAATCATCCCCCTCGGGATCATAGAGTTGGTCTGTCAGGTTGACTTATTTAGTTTTGCGATTATCTGATTGAAAAAGGTCAATCACAATGAATAAAGGGCTTTTTTAATACAGGTTTTACTTCAGAAGAAGCAGAGCTGAATGCACAACTTGCGACATAAACTGATTGGTTTATTGTATTAGATTGTTTCTTTACAGTAAAAAAAAAAATCTAACATCTGAAAACAATTTAACAAGTACTTGATGAATTTTAAAGGAATAGTTCAACACTTTGAACAATTAAGTTATGAGCTCTAGAGGCAGGCAATTTTGGTCACCCAGCCCACCACTTCAGTCCACAATGAAAAATCTCAACAACTATTGGATGGATTGGAATGAAGTTTTGTGGAGACATTCATTCATGGACAGTGTCGCTGCATCAGGGCCAATCACACGGAGGGGACCACATATTCCAATTTACAAAACATGCAAAAGACCGAACAAGGCTAGTAACACAGGGCGCCAACGGAGGCCCTAAAAGTGACGTTAGGATGTAGCCAATGTGTTGTCATCGCAACTCGTCACATACTGCCCTTTGTCACGCCCATTGGCGTCCTTGGCGCCACGCCCCTTGGCATTACTTTATTTTTGGCATTAAAACCACTATAGTTAGGTTTAGCAAAAAACTACATGGTTGGGCTTAAAACTACTCATTTGTAAAGTGAACGTTGTGAACACAGGACATGAACCAACAGCTGACTGTAACGTGAAAGTGAAACTTAAAGTGCAGGACACTTAACAGCGGTCTCCTGGATGAATGCTTTGTGTTTGTTGGACCCATCCACCTCCATTCGCACCAAAACTATGTCACCACACTCCCAGCGCACTTTATTGGAGCGTTTATTGTTGCCGCAGATTAATGGAATGGTTAATGGAAAGCCCGGTGCATTTCATACAGGCACTGAAGGATGCCTTGTGCGGCGGTAACACATGCCGACACAAGCCTCGGTATTTGACACCCTGGGAATGAGAACGGCATTAAGCACACAGCACTGCTAATACAGTTTACAGAGCCACTGGCATGGCATGGTCTTGTCTAACTTTGGATGGAGGCAGGCTGGCTGTGTCCCCCTGCTTCCATTGTTTATGCTAAACTAAGCTAACTGACATAAGAGTGGTATCATTCTTCCAATCCTGCAAGAAGTCTGCAAGAAGGTGTAGAAGTGTATGTCTCAAAATGTTGTACTATTCCTTAAAAAAGCTTTATTGTCTAGAAAAGACAGATAGCATTGATTGGTGAGCATTGATTGCATTTCATCGAACCTCACATGCCCAGCCTTTTCATGTTTCTACACGTTCTATTCAGCTTAGGTCGTCAATACAGTAGCTGGGCTCCAATCCACATGCTAACAAGGCTGTAAATGGGTGCCACAATCGGTGTCTCCCAATGGAAGCAATTGAACAGTATTTCCAAAACCAATACTCTCTAATTCATTCAATAGTGTGTTTTGTGGCCACAGCAGCCCGAGGCAGCGCTCCATAATAGGTACAGAGAAACTAAATCTAAAAAAATGACAGACAAAGGAAAAGCCATTATGAGGCCAATTATATGCTGAATAATACTGTTGAATTAGGCAGTGTGCAAAGGACCTGTCACATTGAGCTACCTCCCCACACACACCACCCACCCACACACAGATCCAGCTGCCTCTCAATGTGTGAGGTAACCACTGCTCTCACCATGTACCTTTCCAGCCCCAGACGATAGTGGTTGTTGGCTGAGTCACCGTTTTTCACTGATGTCACTGCAGACAGAATCGCTAATGAGCCAACCAATCTCCAACTGGGAGAAGTGGGTCGCCTGTCTGCAGGATACAAAATACTTTGTATTCACGTTTATCTCAAGCAGCCGTTTGAGTGCTTTGAGTGACTGCATGCATGGGTTCACTAATACAGTTAGTCTACTCCAGTTCAGACTGCTTACAACAACACTTTTAAGGGTTTTTACAAAATTATACCCCAAAAACATACAGTATATTCACAATTTACCAAACGAAATGAGTCTGTAAATTCTGCATGTTTAAACACTCTTGTGCCAACAAAGAGAATGAAATGTGTTGTGTTTTTGTGTCTCCATAAAGCCAGCTCAACTCAGCAGTGAATCATACTGGCTCCCATTTGAAGGGCACAGAGTCGCGGGTCGTGTCCTCTCGGTGTAATGCAGCATCGGAGGATGTTGTTCTTATGGTCCTGTCTGTCTGTTGACAGGGAAGAGGCTGCGAGGTGACGCGCGATGTCACTCTCTATCTATAGAGTCATTAAGTAACCTGTCAGTTCGCATTAAGGAAAACCGTCACAGACGCTGATCAGAGTGGGTTTTTTCTTTATGGTGCATCTTGCATGTTGTATTTCTGTATTTTGTACACAAGAAAGTAGAGGACGGATTGTAGGAAAATTGTCCCTACTGTACAAAAAGTACAAAGAGAAATGATCAAAACAAAAGGTGTGAGGTAAAGATATACAAATTAAGTGAAGGTGTCAGTGATTGGCAGCCTTGTCGCTCCATATTGTGCTTGTGATCCATGAAGAACATTTTTTAACTCGTGACTCATTTTCTCATTGAGTTCGTCAGCCCTGATCCATTATCAGACTGTCTGTCATTGTGTTCCTGTGATTACAACACCATTGTGTCTCTTATTATTATTATTGAGCTGCACAGAACAGCCGGCTGCAGGTTGTTTATCTAGTTCTTTATAAGTGTTTAAGAAAAATTTAATTCTTACTGTATGTTGGAACCCACCATGACAAATGACTAATAACATTACAGCATAGGAATGCTATGTGCTATAGTACAAAACAAAACAAGAATCATATTATGAAAGTTTCTACCAGGGCTGTCAATAGATCAGAGCATTATTTAACCTCCTTCGTGACAAGCTAGTATGACATGGTTGGTACCATTACATTTTTCTAGTTTCATATGATACCAGTATCCTCACTGTAGCTTTAAAACTGAACCAGCTACAACCTCTGAAAGATTGATTACGTTAATGCGTTAAAGAAGTTAGTGGCGTTAAAACAAATTTGTGTTAACGCGTTATTATCGCATTAACTTTGACTTTGTACATTTTAGTCCAGACACACTCTTCTGATGTGTTTTTCTTTTTAGGAAGGATAAGGCTAGTGATATTCAATAGCTTTCGTATTATAAACAAACTCCGTTGAAAGACCAAAACCAACATTTTGTATTGCAATTGTAACTAAAGCATGATATTGGTTATTCTTCTTTGCCATGGACCTATAACTATTTAAAAAAAAAAATGTTAAAAACACAAATGTACACGGTTGCGCAGGGTTACACGTTTCTTCATTACCATGAACATGGGCACTGTAGTTTTTAGTCAATCCCTGATACACTGTCCTGCTACCAGAAATACTCACAAAAGCACCAAATGTGTATTAATCCGCTGAATCTGAAAATAGTCCCCATGAAATACACTACTGTTTGAGTAACATTTGCTAAAACCTACAGTGCCCATCTGTTTGGGGCAAATACTTGGCCTTTTTTTAAAACTAAAACTATGAATGTGTGCGCAATTTTTAATGAATTATGTCTTCAGTAGGAACAAGTGGACTCTGGGCTGATCAGAAATCAAAAAATCGTGAGAGATGAACTAACAAAGTCTTTTTTGACAATAAGTAAAATATAGAATTACGCCATTCTTGTCCAAGAGCTGAAAGAAAACAACGACATTCAGTGTCTTTTTGCATATAAAATATTTTATTCTAAACCTTCTGAAAAGTTTTCATGATTTGAGTTGACATACCCACATTAACGTATTAACATACTGGAAACACATGGTTGCCATGTAATCAAAAGCAAAGCCTGCAATTAGAGACATATCTGATCTATAAACACTGGAAGTAACATTTAAAAGTGGCATGCAACACTTGTTGAAATCATGTTGATTTTTTATAAAATGTGCATGTGTGTTCATGATCCTTCACATGTATATTGGCACATTTTTACAGATGGGTTTATTGGCTAGTAAAAATTTGGTTTGCCTTTAATGGGTCTCATTTAAAAAGATTTTCATGCATACATTTTAGGAAGTTGACTAAATCCAAAGTAGTGTTTTATAAAAAAATGGATCTTGATGTCACTGATGCACATTTTTATTACAGCTGTCTGAAACACTGTTATCTCTTACGATCAGTATGACTATGATTGGCACATGTTTTTATGGCATCATGTTTCTTAAATAAAATGAGGGGCCAGTGGCTTCAAAAATCCGGTAGTTGTTTTCACAGCATACCCTAATTGAACTCCTTTGCATACATAAATCACACCGTTAAATCATGAATGTGTTTACATTCATAATGAGGCTCATCTCTGCCGACATGAATGGATAGGTACATTCAACATGCTTGATCAGGGATTTCTATGCAGCCACAGACTTAATTAAAAAATGTCACCCTGGGAACAGAAGAGGATGCCCTGTGAAAAGGCTGTGGGTGGAAATTAAATGAGTTTTGTCAAACCCCAATGCACAAGCGCATTCATTCATTCATGCACACACACGCTTACTGTAAACACAATCATGCAGGGTATCCTCACACGTGGCCTGACATATTACATAACGCGCCATCGACAGCACTCCTTGACTTTCATTCAGCGCTGACAGCTCGCCTCTCAGTGGCTGTCAATCACACGGCCGACTGGGAAAAAGCAATAGGACGACTTCTGGGGGCTTGGCCGTGAGCAGCTGCTCTAAGACTCGGACTGCTTCCCCCTCAGGCAACTCAGCCTTAATGTAATAGTAGTCTTTCTTTCAGTGTATTGCAAGTCAGTACAGCATAGACTGATGCTATTGATTGCTTTTTAGAGACACTAGCAGAAGAATATAATGGTATTCCATTCAACCATGTTTGAAAGAGCCTCCTGTCCTTATTATCTTATTTTCTTCGCAATCCCTTTGTGACTCCTCTTTGACTTGATTACACTTGACAGCTGATGACCTTACAGTGCAGTCAGGCAGTGCACACGCTTAGGACAACCTTTTCAAGAAAACCAGGAGATTTAGAACAGAAAAAGAGAGCAAACTTGTAACCTACTAATACTGTCATAGTCTGGGTTGCACCAGCTATTCGTAAATTCATTGCTAAGTTTGTAAGTTCTTCCTGATTTCTTAGTAACTGCTAACTAGTTTCACAGGGTCCACCGAAGACCACATACCTGTCCCTTCCCTCCCTTCTCAATATGCCATGGAAACATTATTTCAGCACCCCCACCCCGTCAATGGACAGCGCGAATAGTAAACGGAGTGCCCTCCTAATCAGTAAACAGAATATTAAGCTCGTCAATATAAGACAATTCTAGGGCTGCACCAAATAGTTGAGTGCTTTGAAGCTTCGTTCATAAAGATAATATTCAAATTATAAATCAACAATTGAATGCTGCGCAGCTTTTTTTGTCCATTCATTCTGTTTAAACCTGGTATTTTGGCACAGTTGCAGATACAGATCAGGCTACACTAATCTTAGTATCATACTGTTTGTAGAATTAGATACCAGTGGTGGCTGCGTAGGATTGTTTCCGAAGCGTTGTAAAGTCCAAAAAAGTAAAAAAGAAAAGTCAAAGCATGTTTTTATCTAACGAAATATTCTGCTCAATCCATATTTGTTGGCGTTTAGCCTTTCAAAAAAATAATTTTCACTGCAGAAAATTAGCAGAATCCGCCATTTATATAGCAATGCGCCAGGTGCAGGCACACCCGGCTTTTAAAGGGAAGTTACAAATAGACTGAGTTTTTAAACATACAAAGAGCTGGTGCAACCGGTTCCTCCTGCCACAGTTTTATCACCAAACAGACTCGTTCCCACCTGATAACCCATACATTATAGACATTTGGTATAGCAGATAGGCTTGGTTTGACACATATGGCATACTGTCTTGTAAGTCACATGGTATTGTAAATATACTTCAATGCTACAAACTGTAAATAGCACTATCAAATGTATTGAGAATATTACAGCATATCGTGCTGGATAAAAGCACTGAATTACACCATAAGACACACAATCCAAACCATTCAACTGGGAGACACCAGAACCTAAAACATCCTTGTATAACCTCCATTCTCATCCAGATTTATAAAAGGGGCCTGTTTAAAATATGAAATAAAAATGTATATTCTGTATTAAGAATCAAAGTGAGATATTAACTGTGCCATGACATTCCTAATATTTTCAGAATCTATAATCAGCATCAAATCAGCCACATAGAGGCATTTATTTAAATCAATGCTTCTATTTCTATGTGATGCAACCTCTAAAGTCAGTGATGTACAGTAAATAGAGCTTTCTGATGGTGTGCATTCAGTATTGGCGAGACATAAAGGATCTCCTCTTAATCAACTGAAGGATTATTCTCGAACTTTATATGAGAAGGTAGAGATGAGAGCTGCAACATATAAAAAGCAGTAAGATGCAGTATGCTTCACACTCAGAGCTTTCATTGCTGTAGTACCATACACGCTGGGATTTATTTCCAATTGGAGAAAAAGACAGTTTGGATGCACCAAGCTTCAGTTTCATGAAAAAAAAACATAACAGTGGGTTCAATTTTTAGAAGTAAGAGAAAGCACTCCTGATCCTTTGATAACACCAAAGACCTGATTCTTCTGTCAGAAAAAACAGCATCATTACTTTGGTATAAGGGAGAATGGGGTTTGATCAGTGAGCCTGGCACTGTGTGGTTAATGTAACTCTCTTGACACATTAAGACTGGTAGGAAACGGCTAAATCACACTGGCGGACAGAAAAGTGACATTTTCCTAGTTGTTAAGAAACACTTCACTCGGTTGCCATGCATACTGTAGATTCCTCTTAAGTAAAAATGTCATCTCCATCCATTTGCCTCTTCTTCATACTGTTTTTATTCAAAGAGGCCTCCTGATATGTCTTTTGTTTTTTTTTACGACTGTGCTCATATATAACAAGTATGAGTGGACAGACAAAGCGGAGCTCAGTCCTTCATGCATCACCAAGTTCAGTGTGGTTTTCAGTAAGGCACAAGTGGATTATTCCTTAGGGTGAAAAAGCTGAATGTCAGTCACGGAGGAACAAAAATGTCAACATTCGTCTCTTTAGCGAGGGCAGACTGACCGGCGAATGCAAGGCATACTGAGTTCATACTGGAAGAAGTGTAAACGAAAAAGAAAAAAGCCACATTCAAGACTGCTGCCTCGTCAAGAACAAGCATTCATTGGTGATTATGGAGCGTTTTTTTAGCAGTGAGGATCCTCTTTATCTGATGCAGATTTCAGGGCCTCTGGAAATTCAACAAGAGATGAGCACAGATACATCTATTGCTTTCTAAGTTTGATGAATGGATTTATTTCGGTGTGTTTACAGGCTTGTTTGTGGGTATATGATGAAGGTTTCCAGTGCGTTGCTACCTCAATATGGGCTTTCATTTCCTTCCAGCTCATGAGATAAAGTCTGTTAAACTCATGCCTCTGGTACAATCATTTGTTCCAGTCGGGAGCATTTGGCTCAATCGCTAGCACAGCTGTCGATCACGTTGGCACAGACACAATGAAAGGAAGTCGGCCTCCTCCGTTGAATGAATGGAATCTGTTTTTGAGTTTTAATCACGCACATTAAAGTACGGAGCTTGACGATTGATCTGTGTTTGAGTCACTCTCGAGGTTTTCAATCAATGATTGGAGCACAATCCGCTTAATGAATACGCACGGGTTCCTTATCACAGATGCTCAGTCAATAAGCACAAAAGTGTGTTTTTAAGCGGCTGTCTCACTCAGTTCCCTGAATCTCATTTTCACGCTGCTCCTCATTTTAGATTTTCAATGATGGCGATCTCCCGCCGGTCAGCGTAGTCCGGACTGAGGCCGTTCAGGTAGAGGCTGCCGTTCCTTGCCAGTGACGTGCAGGGACTGAGGGAGAGAGTCAAGTAGGCCTCTCTGTCCTCACACAGGTTGGTGGACAGCGCCCTCTTGCCAGGGGTCAATTCCTGGTTGATACCCAGCTCTGATGACAGCTTGCGCTTGATGGATGCGGCACGTTGGAACTTGTCGTAGATGTCAACGCTGAGTCGCCGCCGGGTCTCTTTGAACTCCGCCGACACGTTTGCCGTCCACTCGGCTGCGTGCGCCCGAAACTCCCCGACCTGCAGAGAGAGACTGAAGATAAGTGCCGGCAGGTGATCAAGCACAACCTGTTCCTCCCTATAAGGGAGAGGCGGTACGAAAGTAACACTTTTCAGATAAACGTCTTTATAAAAGATTACTTTTTGTTGTGATCGACAACTCACATGTGTGTTCTATCAATACCAGGTGTTATTTTGTACAAATGTGGAACAACTTTGGTATAGTTTGGCTTTGAACGGACGTTGCGCATTGTTACTTTCGACCCCCTCAGCCGGGACGAAAGTAACACAACGTTATAAAGTGAAGTTTGTTTTTGTGAAGTAGTCACAAAATTGTAATGTATTGATTCGTGTACATAGACGTGTATGTAATCCACGTTATTGTGAACCGGGAAGTATAAAGAGCGGCGAATGCCATGTAGGGAAGAGGTCTGGGTGGATGGGTGGGTCAAAAAACACCAGACTTTCGCCCAGGAGACCGGTGTTTGTGTCCCATGTTAAACAACAAGCCAAAGTTGATTTATTTGGCATGTAATATCCGCGCTTAAGTTACGGCACTTCCAGAGTTATTTTAACCCAAACCACGATCTTTTTGTAAAGCTAACTAGGTAGTTATTGTCCCGGAACTTCTGTACTTAAGTCAGCCACTGCCGGTGTTATTTTAACCCAAACCTTGATCTTTACCTAAACCTAACTAAGTAGTTTGTTGCCTAACCCTAACCAAGTCAATCTATTCTTATACCTAACTAAGTAATTTTATTTTGAAAAATCTGGAGCGGAAATTGCCACGTGAGTCAAGTGTTGTTGAAAGTCGTGCTGAGCGTCACGAAAAAAAAGGGAAATTCGTGTCTATGTACACAAATCAAATAGTTTAAATTTTGTCACTATTTCACAAACAGATGTGAGACTGTATTGAATATACTGAAAAACTCTGACACGTCAAACTTCAGGATGTGTTAAAGTATTAAATAATCTATCAATGATCATGACTATGACTCATGAAACAATAAATACAACTTGTCATTCCAAAAACTTATCTCTTGAGTGGATTTACTTTCTGTGATCCAGAACAGCTTTCTAGGTAAAACACTGCGAAAGTACGTCGTATCCACGTGATTTTTTCACAGTTCTTATACGTGTTGCGTGCTCTACGTG